>NC_048299.1:273903127-273958262 GCF_013100865.1 Trachemys scripta elegans | reverse complement strand
TGCATCTGAAGAAGTGAGGTTCTTACCCACGAAAGCTTATGCTCCCAGTACTTCTGTTAGTCTCAAAGGTGCCACAGGACCCTCTGTTGCTTTTTACAGATTCAGACTAACACGGCTACCCCTCTGATTCTGAACAAAACGTTATGGTTGTTTCAAAAGTTTACAACTGAACATTGACTTACTACAACTTTGCAACTTTACTGTGCAGAAGAAAAATGTTGCCTTTTAATTTAAATGAAACAAGCACAAACCGTTTCCTTACCTTGTCAAATCTTTTTTAAACTTTCCCTTTTTTCAGTAGTTTACGGTAAACACAGTACTGTATTTGCTTTTTTGTATCTGCTGCCTGATTGCATATGTCCAGTTCCAAATGAGGTGTGTGTAATTGACCAGTCGGTTAATAACTCTGATGTTTTGTAACTGAGGCTTTACTGTATTAAAAATGGCCACAAACGCTCTGTCTTTCAAATAACTAACTACTTCTGAAGTGATACCACTATAGTAACTCTTCTCAGCTATGAAGTTTTATGATGTTTCTAGATAATTTTGCTACTTTCCCCATTGTTTGCTGGCCCTAGAGTTGCCAGGCATCCAGTTTTTGACCAGAACACCCGGTCAAAAAGGGACCCTGGTGGCCTGCCCTGGTTCCACACAGTTCCTGGGAGCGGCTGGCATGTTCGGCTCCTAGGCGCAGGGGCTAGGGAGCCTCCCTGCGGTGCCCCCATCCTGAGCACTGACTCCGCAGCACCCATTGTCTGGGAACCACAGCCAGTGGGAGCTGCGGAGCGGCGCCTGCCACCCTGGGCAGCACGCAGAGCCCATTGGACCCTGCAAGTCTGTGCTGGCCACTTCTGGGAGCCTGCCTTAGCCCCACTGTGCTGCTGACTGGGAGCCACCTGAGGTAAGTGCTGCCTGGCCAGAGCACACACCCTGGACCCCCTCTCCTGGACTCCTGTCCCTGGTCGGAACCCCCTCCTGCACCCCAAACCCCTCATCCCTAGCCCCAGCTCTGAGCCCCCTCCTGCACCCAGAGTCCACACCCCCAGCCTGAGCCCTCACTCCCTTCTGCACCCCAGCCTACTGCCCCAGCCCAAAAGTGACTGAGGATGGGGGAGAGCAAGTGAGGCGGGATGGAGGGAGTCAGGAGTGGGGTCTCAGGGCAGGGGATATGGCAAGGGTGTTCAGTTTGGTTTCGATTGGAAAGTTGGCAACCCTAGCTGGCCCCAAAGCCAAGAAACTAACTTACTTGGTATTCCTGTTTTTCTGATTTCCACATGCCATGGGGCGGGGAGAAGAGCTGAGCATGATGCAGGGGAATTGATCTCTCCCTACAGCCTTCAGATCCAGTAAAATGAAACCAGTGATTCTCTAAGACCTGTTATAACCTGGAATCTTTGTAAGGAAGAACTCACTGCTCCTGAAATTCCCCCATGGTTCTGTAAATGAGCATTATTAACCTCTTGTCCTGGCAAAACTTTATTCCTGTATTAATCTTTGTGTCACTGCAAAGTTAATTGTGGGGGAGAGGAGGAAGCAGGATTATTATAAAATAAACTAGTTGTGTTTATACATCTCAAATCTTGCAAAAGACCTCACTATGAAGATAGTATTTTTGCGTTAGATTTGCATTTGGAGTTGAATTGCCGTAGTGAGGGAAGGCTATTGTAATCCTTCACCATCAAGCAGATGTTGGGTTTTTAGTCATCCTTTCTTGTTCCAGTGGATAAAATCTGTCCATACCCAGGTCACTTGTCTGGATTACCGTAACTACTTTCTCTGTGGCCTCAAACTCTGATACCCAGATTGGACTGGAAAGAGACAAGGAAAAATGCAGCTGTTAACATTTTCTTTGTTGCTCAACAGAGATCCTAGAAATCTATTTGCTGTGGAAAAACATGGAATTTACATTTTGACAGAAAACCACTTAGTTTTTACACTTTGTGAAAAAATAGAAACATACAGTAAAATCCAGTTTATCCAGCTCTCCATATTAAACAACCCGGTGCTGAGCCTAGTACATAGAAGTATTTGGTATATGTAAGAAATACAAACTGCAATTGTATTTAATTTTATTATGATTGATGGCACTGGTAGGCTTTGAGCTTGCTTAAAAATTGTAAATCTATCAATAAAACATTGTGTTCCAGTGATATAATCTAGAGAGCTCATGCTTTAGGGAAACTCAAGTTCTGCATTTCATTTTAATCGCAGAAAAACACGGATTTTTCTGGGGAGGGGGGGTTACTGGATAATTTGGGGGCGGAAGAGGGATTATCACAGAAAGCCAGGATCCCTTATCAATCATAGCCTGTCACTCCACTCTTTGAATCTGACTCCCCCTTGCCATCCATATCAAGTTGAATCATCTTAGTTTCACCTTCAGGGTCTTGCTCAACTGTATCTTGGCCTAACTCTCTGATCTCATCTTCTCATCCCTTTCACTCTGCCAATGATACCAGCCCCCACCCTCATCCTTCTCCCTAATCCTGCCCCATGCATGGGAAAACATTCTAATCTGATAAACTAAGCACCACTCGGGTTTCATTCAGATACTTTCTAAATATCTTCAGAGAGAATCCTATGACTATTACAAAGGTGTGTCTATGCTGCAAAGAAAAACCCATGGTACAGAGTCTGCATCCAGATCAATTGATTTGCACTTACGGGGCTTGGACTGCAGCGCTAAAAAGAGCAGTGTTGACATCTGGCCTTGGGCTGGAGCCTGGGCTTTGAAACCCAGTGATGGGGAGCATCTTGGAGCCCCAAGAGCCCAAGTCAATTTTCCTGGGCTTGGAGATTCACTACCATGAGGTTTTTTGCAGTGTAGACATATTAAAACCCAAGTCAAATCCCCCTTCCAACTCAACATTACATTATTGAAGAGTAAAATGAGAGGAAACAAAGCAGAAACTCAAGTCTGCACTTTCCTATAGTGATGAGTCTTAAACTATAAGTTCCTTGGAGCAGAGAATATCTTCATATTTGTTTCCTCCACAGTGCCAAACAACACAATGTTGGTATTTTAGCAAATACTGGTGTTTTAATACTATTAACTCAGGCTGCTGAGTGACCGGTCCTAAAACACATTTCAAACTATTTTTAGTAGTGTTCTAAATTGATATTTTGATGTATTTAAAGGGTATTTGTCTGTCTATTCTAGCATCTGTTACGAGTTTGCAGCTGGTATTTTTTTGTTCATAAAAATATGATGTCCCTCTTAATATTTGCATTTACCATATATATGCAAGTACAAATAACACTGCCCCTTATCCGGTTGAATAGTCAACAGATGCACACATCGAATACTAAAACCATAATAACAATTACACCCCTCACCTGACCTCAGCCCGCCGCTTACCCTCCCCCACAAAGGAAGTAATGTCTACAGACTATGCAGGCAGATCAAGGTTGGAAACCAATTCCAAAACTGAGGGGTCTTTGTGGAGGATTTCCAGCCAGCAGCTCCCTGTGCTTTATAAATCCTAATCCCAAGCTAAGCATCTCTGCTGCAGTAGTACTGCTGTGTGGGAGAGATGATCTCTCAGGTAGGGTTGCCAACTTTCTAATCCCACAAAACTGAACACCCTAGCCCCGCCCCTTCCCCAAGGCCCTGCTCACTACATTTCCCCCTCCCTCGGTGGCTCACTCTTCCCCCACCCTCACTCACTTTCACTGGGCTGGGGCAGGGGATGGGATGTGGGAAGGGGTGAGGGCTCTGGGGTGGGCCCAGAAATGAGGGGTTCAGGGTGTGGAAGGGGGCTCTGGGCTGAGGATGAGGGGTTTGGGGTGCAGGCTTACTTGCAGCAGCTCCCAGTCAGCGGCACAGCATGCTTCCTGCCTGTCGTGGCACCGCGAACTGCGCTACATCCCAGAAGCGGCCAGCAGGTTCGGGTCCTAGGCGGAGGCGCGGCAGGCAGCTTCACGCTGTGCTGCTCTCGCCCGCAGGCACGGCCCACCCCTAGCTCCCATTGGCCACGGTTCCTGGCTAATGGGAGTGTGGAGCCAGTGCTCAGGGTGGGGGCAGCGCACAGATACACATTCCACCCCCACCACCACCTAGAAGTCAGACCTGCTGGCAGCTTCTGGGACACAATGTAGTCCACAGTGCCAGGACAGGTAGGGGCTGGTCTGCCTTAGCTCCACAACACTGCTGACCAGCCTCTTAACAACCTGGTCGGCGGTGCTGTCCAGAGCTGCTAGGGTCCTTTTTCGACCAGGTGTTCCAGTCAAAAAAACAAACACCTGGTCTCCCTACTCTCCGGTAACCCTGTTCAAAACTGTTTAGGGCTCTCTAGGTTAAACAGACACTTGGCACTCCTAAAGCACAAGTGCTCTCGGCATGATAAACAAGCTGCTGCATTCTAGCACAGGTTTAATATCTCCAAGTGATCAAGATCTAGCCACATATGGAGCACATTATAGTAGTTAAGGTTTGTTATCAAATGATTACATTAAAGAGCTCCTGTAATTTTAATAGTTTAGAAGAAAAAGTCACTTTGTGGGGTTTCTAGTGCAGCTGTTAAAATCCTGGGATGTTAGTCTGACCAAAATACTCAGCTGCCTTGCAGTCTGGATGAACTTGGTAACCTTTGTGCCATGGAAAAATACTTCCTATGAGGGCTCATTGCCTCCTTTTATCTGGCTGTGACAACATATACTGGGTAAGGCAATACAAACAGTGCTATAGTTTTATAGTGCTGTAAAGCAATGGCAGACAGTATGCTGGAGCAGCAGGACCAAAAGACTGGTAAAAGACCAGACTAAAATGCCAGTCTCATAGGGTGAAACTCGTCCTGGGGCAGAGGGCAGACAGGGCCCTGTGCATCTCATAAACTGTGTTAAGGTTTTCTGCATCACTCACTCTTTTGTGGGGCCCTTTGTGCTGGGGTGAAAATTCAGTTGCAGGGTGAGTGTGGTGGGGTTTTTGTTTTATTAAAAAAATAAAATAAAATAAACCTCAACATATTGCAACTTTGATCTTGAATTTTGAGATTAACTCTTCAATATGATACCACTAATTTTTTTTAACAAGATTGAGCTAATCTCCATGGTTTTCCTTAAATCGGCCCCCTTGTCAGAATTATGCTTTTGGGAGATAATGCTTGTCCAGATGAGAAACCTATAGGAGTAGATGATCCACAGTACAGGATCTAGAGTCGATGATAAACAGGAAGGGAATGTGCCTTGGTTATGGGTCAAGAGACTGCTCAGACCTTTCTCAAAGAGAACCTAGCATGGGGGTAACTTACAAAATAACATTGTGGACCTGAAGAAAGACTCTGAGCTCGAAAGCTTCTCACCAGTGGAAGTTGGTCCAACAAAAGACATTACCTCACCCATGTTGTTTCTTTCAGTAGAATCAAATACATTTTGTGCTTGGGTTAGACTTTCATACACATCTCTCTGAAACAAACATGGAAATTAATATGTCAAATCTGACTCCTTGGAAATTAACAGTTGCATTTATTGCAAAATGCTTATCCTTCTCGCTAAAAATATAGCGTTATGGCTAGTTCTACATAAGGTTTCCTGTGGCTCAGTGATGCTTCTCTCTGCCCTGCTGTATGGGAGACATGAAGTCCCTAGGCAGAACGTAGTCTCGGAATACTGTGCAGGCCGGAGAGCATTGCATCACTCCACTGTGATCAACTTTAGAATCAGCAGTATTGACCAGCTTTGAAAGATAGGGGCTGTGATTGGATGTCTTGGTGTTGCAGGGAGAAGAGGTAAGCATTAGGGACATGACCTATTCAGAAGTTCAATATTGAAGTATTGGACTTCAAAGTTTCTTCCCAGCTGTGTGAGTTTTTTACACTTCTGCTTACATTTGTGACAGGAAAGACCATGATAATCAAGTTTTTCCTATCAGAATGCTCCACACTTAAAAAAAACAACTCTTGGATATTCAGGTTTTTAAAGTAAACCACGGAAGTCAACCTCTACCAACCTGTACAATAGGTCATGCATTCAAGTATTATGGAGATCTGGGGAGGAAACCGTGGGATAATGGGTATTACTGTGTGCTTAATGTAAATGACAATTGTGGAGCTCTCAGGTATTTAAAGTATAGTACTTTCTATCCTTGAGACCTCGGAGGGCTATTGTAGGTGTTTCAGAAAGTGGTATTTGGTGAGTCAGTACCTGGTGGTCTCACCTGTCAGCACTGAACCTGTGTCCTGGAGAGCAGTGTTGGCATATGCTGTGACATCTCTTAAATGGAACCTAAAGCTGAGTTCACGAAAGAACTTGTGAATTACTGAGTCTTCTACGTAGTACTCTGGCCAAAGCCTAAATATAGTAATTACACTTTGCTTAGATTTTTCTCCTGCAAATCATCTAACTTAAATAACCTTCACCTCATGCCCTAAACTATAGAGTAGTGTTTCAGTACAGTTAAACAGCTGCATTTTAATGCTATGTGATGTGAAGCTTGTTCACTGTTTTTAAGTGCTTTGGGATAAAGGCCCTATATTGGGCAGGGGTGCTGATAGTGAAGAAAACATTTGTTTAGTGTATACATTCAGAAGGGTGATTGCAGTTTGCAATCTATTGCTTGGATATCTAATGGTTTGCACTTTATTGCTTTGTTGCAGATTAATCAGCCACTCGATGGGGATTAACAGTGGAGCACCTTTTTGTGTCGCCTTTCCACCTCTGTGTAGCAAGAATAACAACTTCAGCACCTTGTCAATAATAATTATGAAACTGGTATTAACTGAATGGCAATTATGGATTTTTAACTCTAATTCACAGTAAACATAGCAAGCCATATGTTGAAATTCCTACTAAGTAGCTTCCTGTTCTTTGTTTCATACCTACCTGAGAAGTTGTGAAATACCTATCTGTACAAGAGGAATATAAGCATTACTTGCACCAGGAACACAACAGAAGCTGAAAGAGAAGACATCTTAGAGATATGATAGTATTATTTATAGAGCTATAATAAATATATATTTTTATGGTAATGAAAATGGCTCCCCAGAATGCTGACTCGGAATCTATGCAAGTTCAAGAGCTCCCTGTGACAGATCTTCAGAAACCAGCAAACAAAGAGAATGAGAGCAGGGAGGAGACTATTAGCGAAGGATCCATAAACCGGATACCAGTACGCCTGTGGGTGATGCATGGTGCAGTGATGTTTGGCAGGGAATTCTGTTATGCCATGGAGACAGCATTGGTAACCCCAGTATTGTTGCAAATTGGTAAGTACATTTTTTTCATGTCTAATATACGGCTTTAAACATAAAGCCATTGCTTGTTCTTAATGTTTTGTTTTGTTTTTTTGGCTAATGCCATGGGAAGAAGTGGTTTTGTTACAGCTAGAGCAGTGGGCTGCAAATTGGAACATCTGAGTTCTATTCTTGACTCTGCTACTGACTAATTGTGTGATCTTTTACAAAATGTTAAACACCTTGAACTTGCATATACCATCTGTATAATGGTTTTGCTTGTTATTTCATAGGGTTAGCTCTTGTAGGAGATTTGAGGAAAAAGCACCAAGTATTTTTTGCTAATATTCTAAGTTGTCAGTACAAATATATAAAACCTATGTATTTTCAAATGTGTTAAGTTTTTAAAAATGCATTGAAAACAAATCATGTCCAATTATATCCATTTTAACATATTGGACAAATATTTAGTCCAGCAGACTTCAGGTACAAACTTGTTTTCAGTAGTCTTGACACAAGAACTGGGAAATTTAATCAGGTTAATTTGCCCAAGAAAATGCTGAGAATATTGTATGGTTTGGCTTTGACAATAACTGTTGAGCTATATAATATTGTGTGTTCTATTTTGAGCTTCTAGCGAATCTTATCTTGTGTGTAATTCAGTAAAGCTCTTGCTTGGTATCTCTTTTTATATGTTTAACGATACAAAGAGAGATTGTGCCAAGAACTTGCCCATATTATGCAATAGGCAACTGGCACATGAGGAAAAGGAGAGAGTACTTATACCCAGTTAAACCTCTCACTTGCATAGTTTAACATTCGGCATGACCTACAATATTTCAACTTTTTATGCTTAAGGGTCTGAAAAATCTCAAATGAAGATAGCATGGATTCATGGTCAACATGAAGCTGTGTAGCTCTGAAGTAATATGCCACGGCTAAACATCTAAAAGTTTTTGTTTGCTCAAATAAAGTTGCCCGTCTAAACTATTGGCATGTTTTAAAACTAGATTGCAATTTAGCTGCCAACAACTCTATCTCTTAATTAGGTCAGGATTATTGGTACAGGATGTCCATAAGATTACCTGTTGGCCATCTTGTAACAAGAAATCCATTAATGGAGAGAACCACTTTGGGCATCCTTGCTGCAGTACACAGTGCATTGTGTAATAGAAATAAAATGAGGATTAAAATGAGTGTAGACTGTTCTGCTTCTTGCATATTCAGGAAGTGCCTTTGCCAGTTTCCCAAATAATTGCTGGGCTCATTAAAGGACATGACACTCCAGACTTTCTAACTAAAGGTGAGGGCCAGGTATTAAGTGTGTTAGATTAACAAACACTTCCGTATCACTTGCTGCAGCAAGTGGTGAATGGGAAGAGGGCAGAATTTGAGCAGGTTTAGTGGTCTCTGAATTGTATGTACTAGCTATGCTTTAAAATACAGCTTAAAACAGTATTGCTTCATTACCTGATACTGCCAAATTTGATCAAGTCCTACTTTGACCTTTCTATGTGGTTTGGAAACTTGAAGATTGGTTTGTGGAATCGATGTCAGGCTAATGAGGTTATAATTTTCTGGATCATAGCATATACTCTCTTTAAATATTGGCACACTAGTTTTTTTTTCCCCAGTCCTGCATGAATGTATTAGATGTTTAATTCCCCCTCCCTCACAACTTCAAACCATCTTTTTTTTCCTAGGCTTGCCCCAACAGGTAATCTATATGGTAATCTGATATGGTTGTACAATAATAGAAGATGTGAGTCAGTAACACTCAGTGTGTTTTTTTCATGTATCTTAATTTTATATATTTCAACATTTTATGATTTAAAAGATACAACTGAACTATTGAGGTATGTGCACATGCCGAAACTGAGTGACCATGTTATATCAACAGTAAACAATCCGTCGCTGAAGGAGAACCATGGCCTTGTATGGGCGGGGAAGGAGTAGGGTGTAGGTTGCATTCAGTTGACACTTGCTGTTTGCACTATACAGAAGCCATACCGATTAGCATGCACACAGGACAGCTCTGGCCTCTTTCAGTTTGCATCGTGTACATGCAGCATACTAAGCGCATGGCAATCTGGGAAGGTAGTCCACAATCCTTTGCGTCACTGCTGAGCATTGTGTACTCTGGGATTTTTCTCACACATTGTCAGATGCATAGCAGAAACCTGTGGAATTCTGGGACTTGAGGCCAAACTCTCAAAAAATCTGATTCCATTCTCTCCATTCCATGCTTCCTCTTTTTCTGGGCAGGCTAGTAACATTTTTAATGGTTGGCTGCATTGCTATGCTCGCGACCATAAATGTTGTAGTTATGTTCCTGAAAAATGCGACTTTAAGCACAACGATGTTACACAAATCCAATTTCCCCATAAGAATTAATGCAAATGAGGGGGTTAAGTTCCAGGGAATTTTTTTCACCAGACAAGACTCTGTGTGTGTGTGTGTGTGTGTGTGTGTGTGTGTGCGCGCGCGCGTGCTATAAGTTTTAAACAAACAATTTAATACTGGTACACAGTAATGATGATTGTGATGCTTGGTTGAGGTGGAGGAGCCAGAGGGTGGGATATTTCCCAGGGAATGTCTTACTGCTAAATGATGAACTAGCAATTGGCTGAGCCCTCAAGGGTTAACTCCCTCCATTCCTGCTGCCTTGCAGAGTGAGAGAGATATGCGCATTTCCCTTAAGTACACAGCCCTGTTAATTAGATCAGCTTGCTGAGACCCCAGTTGCTGCAAGTTCCCTCCATCCTGAGCCCTGCTCTGTGGAAGATGGGGGTAAGTGGGGTGCAGGAGCAGGGGGGGAGGGAGACACCCTGACAGCTCCCTTCTTCCTTCCCTCCCCCGCCACAGCAAGCAGGAATCTCAGGGGAGCAGCTCCAAGGCAGGGGGGAGGGACACAGCTGAACTGCTGCACAGGGAACTCTAGAGGAGCGGGGAGCTGATAGGGAGGCTGCCGGTCCACCCTGGATCCAGGCCCCCACCAGCTAGCTGCAAGGGGCTGCTCTTCCTGCAAGCAGTAGACCAAGCAGGCGGCTGCCAAACGACGTTAGAAGGGAACATTACACAACTTTTAAACGAGCATGTTCCTTACGTTAACCAGGATGACTTTAAGTGAGGAGTTACTACTGTACAGAGGCTGCTTGGGCTTTATTTGACCTCTTTAAGCTGAGTAGCTTCAGTTTGGACTTTGCCTGCTGCACCACCAAGCCGATGGCATAGCAGCAGCAGCTCCTGCAGCAGTGACAAGAAGGGTGATGAGGAAGAAGAGGATGACACCAAGCAACTGCTACAACAGAGCTGTTCCTGGAACAGCTTCATGCGGTGCCATTGCAGGACTTGGGAAGCCAGCATCTATTGGTGGGAAATGATCATTCTATACATCTGGGATGACCAAGTAAGTGGTGAGAGAATTTCAGCATGGTGAAAGCAACCTTTCTTGGATATCTGTACTGAACTAGCTCCAGAGCTGCAATAGCAGTAGACCAACAGAGTGCCCCACTCACCACTGCCATCTGGAAGTGAGCCACCCCTGAATGCTACCAGTCCATAGCCAACTAATTCAGCATAAGGGAGATCAACTGCTGGAGCTATTGTCATGCAGGCGTTTGATGCTATCCATAAAGTACTGCTGCAGTAGGTTATAAAGCTTGGTAATGCTCAGGAGATTGATGGCTTTGCACACATGGGGTTCCCAAACTGTATTGGGGCAATTGATGGAACCTATGTGCCTACAGTCTGCCCCGCACAAGGCCTCAGTTTCTAAACAAAGGGGTATTTCTCCATGGTGCTTAATGATTTGGTTGACCACCATGGTAGATCTACAAACACAAATGCAGGATGGTCTGTAAAGGCCATGATGCTAGGATCTTTTGGAACTCAGCCCTATTTACCTTAATGAACAGTTTGCCCCCGGGCTCACTATGGGCATTAACGGTGTGGAGATGGCTCAGGTTATCCAGGGAGACCTGGCTTCCCTGGCTAATGAAGTCATTCACAGGCTGCTTGGATAGAAGGAAGGAACTATTTAACTGTCACATCCCTAGTTGTAGAATGACCGTGGAGTGTGCATTTGGCCATCTGAAAGGAAGGTGGCGCTGTTAAGGGGCTAGGTTGGAAGTTGCAGGGAAAAAAGCCTGAGATGATAGCTGCATGTTGTATTTTGCACAATATTGGTGAAAGCGGGGGAGTGGGGGGGGAGCCTTGCCAGTGGGTGGGTAGCTGAGGTGCCGAGACTTGCTCAGCAGTTTAAGCAGCCAGCCAGGCGCCCACTAGAAAATGGCAAGACCCAGATCAGTACTGTCAGAGAGATGGATTGCGGTTACATTGAATTTCAGGCCTGAAAATGTACAGCTGTACATCCATCTGTTTCCTCTGCTGCCTCTTGTTCTTCGGTCTTCCTGTGGGGAATGTCAGGGCTCAAAGTCACCAGGGATGTTAGATGACTTGTAGGAGCTGGGCTCCCAGGTACAATTGTTCTCCCTGCCCTGACCTTGGCCCAGGAGGGAATAGTATTTGGAAGCACTGCTGTAGGGGCATAGCAGGGAACATGTGCCAATGTTCCTAGTACCCTTTGTCCAGAGGCTACAGAACATGGCTGTGTCCTGGTTGAGGACACTGAATTGTCTGGGCATACTCTACCAGCAAATGCTGTACCAGAGCATTCTGCTTCTGCATTGCCTCAATGTGTTGTCTCTGCATGTCCCTGTCTCTCTCTACAGTGTCTCTTGCCATGACAGTGTGGTCTCTGGCCACTTAATCTCTCACTCGCACTCTCTCTTGATAGTTCCTTGTCTTTCCTCTCTGATCTCCAACAAGTGGTTTGCACATTGGCCTGCTAAACCCAAGGTTGTGAGTTCAGTCCTTGAGGGGGCCATTTAGGGATCTGGGGCACAAATCTGCCCAGGGATTGTTCCTACTTTGAGCAGGGGGTTGGATTAGATGACTTCTGGAGGTCTCTTCCAACCCTGATATTCTATGAAATCAGCTCTCCCTTATTTTTTCAGGTTTTTGGGAGCTTATGCAGTGAGTTCTTCTAACACTTCATCTCCAGTTTTTCATTTCTCCCCTCTCAGTTTAGCCAGCCACTCAACCATTGATAAAGGCCCTGTCCTTGAGGGTCAGGCAGCTACAGGTGCTGTGGTTAGGGAAGTAGGAATCACTTGTGGGTTTTTGTCAATCTTTTTTAATATGTATTTACCTCTTTCTGAGATTGTTTCCCCCCAAAATGGAAACAATCAGTTGAGAAGTGGGGGTGCATGAGGAGGGCTAGGTGGGGATTTTTGGATAGCATTATGTTCCCCCTTCAATACTGCAGTCTGTGCTGTGCCTTGGAGGCACTTGTATGGTGTCCAGAGGGTTTAGCACAGAGGTGGGCAAACTACGGCCTGTGGGCCACATGTGGCCCACAGGAGCGTCTTGCCTGCCCTCTGAGCTCCTGGCCAGGGAGACTAGCCCCCGGCCCCTCCCCCGCTATTTCCCCCCCCCTCCCCTTCCACGCAGGCCGCACTCTGGCTTGCCACTACTGCTGGGCAGCGTAACTGGCTCTGGCCTGGTGTCGTGGCTGGAAACTCCTACCGCTGGTAAGGGGGCGAGGAGTGGGGGGATTGGGTAAGGGCGAGGGGAGTCCTGGGGGGCAGTTAGGGAGGAGGGGGCGGTTGGATGGGGTGACAGTTCTGGGGGGGGCGGTCAGTGGATGGGGAACAGGGAGGGTTGGGAGTGAGAGTCCTGGGGGGCCTGTCAGGGGGTGGGTATGTGGGTGGGGTCGGGAGGGCAGTCAGGGCACTGGGAGCAGGGGGGCTGGGTAAGGGGGTGAGATCTTGGATGGCAGTTAGGGGCAGGGGGTCCTGGGAGGGGGTGGTCAGGGGATGAAGAGCAGAGGGTAGTTGGATATGGGGTGGGAGTCCCGGGGCGGCTGTCAGGAGGTGGGGGTGTGGATAGGGGTCGGGAGGGCAGTCAGGGGACAGTGAGCATGGGAGTTGGGGGTGGGGGTCCTGGGAGGGGGCAGGCAGGGGACAAGTATGGCTTTTGCTGCTTGTCCTTGTGTAGAGTGCCCAGGGTCCCCAACTTGCTTAGGGGAGAGGGTGGTGGTGTAAATGCTCAAAGCTGTCAGTGCCTCAAAAAATTGACAGGTTACATTTCCACAGCTTGATTGTTCCTGGCTTTAATGCAAGTTCTCCTAAGCGGTTTTCTCTTTATCCATTACTGGGCGGCATCCCAGTTGCGACCCTCCCACCCCCATGGGAATCTGAATAGCGATGTCCATAAACACTCCTTTATCCTGGTGGGTGGCCCCAAGAGCTTGCTGCGCTGATGCTTCTCTCCATATGGCAAGGAGATCTTGGGTCTTAGCGTGGTGCCAAGCAGCTGCTCAAGTCAGGTTGTAAAGGCTCTTGGAGTAATATCACTGTAATGCCATTATATTATAATTCAGGAGCAAATGGGCTGATCCTGGCACCGTGCCAGATTTTACAGAGTGAAGCGGGTCACTTGACTCCAAGTAGTGGAGGACACAAAGGTCAACATATAGTTTGGTCACAGAGGCCCCCAAAGCAGTTGGGATAGCAGTGGAAAGACTACCAAAGGAGCATGTGGCAGCATTGCATGTATGAGAATACTAGACCTCACTAACTAAACTAGCGTTGAATTTAGTACACTTCAAAAGAAGACTGCAGAAGTAAATGTAGAGTTGGTGGATTTCCATGAAGTGTGTGTGTGTGTGTGTACACAAGTATTTTTCAGACTGTGCTAACTACGAGTGGGTCCAGACAAAATACCCCATCTAGACAAGCCCTAAGGTTCTCTACCATTGTTTACAAATGATGTCGGTTCATGATTAACGCTCTTCCAACATTTAACCCTATATGGTATAAATTTTCCTTCAGTTGAAACCGTTCCTACCGTGTATCTACCACACCACTGAAATGATTTGAAAGGAATAAAACAGGGTTAGCAGTTTTGATGTTGCTTTGCTATAACTTACTAAGTTTTTTTGATGATTTTTTTTTTTAAAAAATGAGAAAGTAATTGGTTCATAATACCACAAAGATAAATCATTAGACTGTTAGTGTGCATGACTTTTGTTACCAACACTTTTCACATCCTTAGAAAATAGGGAAATGTATACATAATGTGGCCAACAGACATAAATGCTCTACTCACCATTTTCTTAAAAGGTAAAACTTTTTGTATGCCCAGGAAATCAGGAAGATTCCAAAGGCCTTCCAGTATAAGAAATCTCTTGTAACTGTTACTGTATTATATTTTTAATGTGAAAAGTTTATAACCTTGCAATTGAGTAATGGTGTTTCAGCAGTGTCTATAAAATTTGAAGTTTATAACTGTCACAACTGTACCATAGTTTTTTATAGTTAATATGGTAAATGATTCACTAAGCCTTTATTGTATTTCAAAGGCTTTTCCCCATGTCATTGAGTATTCTATGAATAGTTAATAAGCACAGAACTGATTGTCGGCAACAGAAATGTTCCACTCTCCCTCTTTCTAAAACAGCATACGTGATTAAATGTATTACTCTTCACTTATTTCCCGTTTCTAAAAGGAACTCTTACTTAAGGTTCAAGTGAACATTTTTAACACTATCCCATCTACCCTTTGTGCGACTTAGAAATGTAAGAATGTTTCCCTATAAAAGAGAGAAGACTCTAGGCCCTCTTTCTCTAATGTGATGAATAAGGGGTATCCATTTCAGGTGACGCTGCCCAATTGGTCTTTGATATATTTCAAGTTTTGAAATTCATGCTTTATTACAACAGTACCGCTAACTTTTTTTATGTATCGTTTCATATTCAAGTGGATGTCTGATGGCATTACATTGTAACGTGGGAATAAATGGCCACTTATTGTAAACATTCGCCATTTGCATATTAAATATTCATTGTTTCAGGCTTACCTCTGAATATGATGTTTTTTCAGGCAGTGACGCTAAGCAATAGTATTTCAGGAAACGAATACTTTGATTCTAATAGGTTCTAATGAAAAGGTGGAACCAACTCAAGCAGAATACAATAGGTTATTTTTGTCTGAATTTTCTCATCATATACTGTAGAATCAAGAAAGCACTTCACTTATTTCACTGATTTTACATGTAGAGTAGCCTTTTTGTCCTCTGGTCAGTCTGTCTGTCAACTTAGGCATGATGAGATAGTGCTAATAGCATGCTGGATACTTCACAAACCTAAGGATCTGTGATCCATGCTCAAATGATCTTATAGCCCACGTGCAGGCAAAACTGTTCAAATTAAAATGATGCACTGGGCAATAGTACAAGCTTGTGGTTGGAGAAATGGTGCAGTCATCCTGCATGAAAAGGCCATCCCTGTCCCAAATCTAACTTTGAAACAATCAAAGTGATAATGACAAAATAGTAAGGAAAGATGAAGGGAAAACCAAGAGCCATTTGAAGTTCTTGGGCCTGAGCCAAAGCCCATTGATTTCAATGGGCATGTTTCTATTGCCTTTAGTGTGGTTTAGATAATAGGTGCACAGACTTGAGAAAGATGTCTTCAAGTTATGGCTCTGGCCTGCTCCCCACCTCTCCAGTCCATCAGCTGCTCATGGTAACCTGGGCTCCTTAATGCGTTGTTTTTTCTTCTTCTTCTTCAAATACAGATGGTGAATTAGGCTCTTATTACTGTCCTGAGTAAAAATTCTTCATGCAAAATAGAGATTTGGGAGCTAGCAAAAAATATTTGTATTCAAAAAATTTAAGATCTTTGGGAAGATGGGCAGTCCAGAATGGAAAGACTTCTTTTAACTGAATAAAACCTCTAAAATAGATTTAGGCATATAGCCATTAATTTTATCTATATCCCAAGAACCTAAAGGATGTGTTGATTTATTCCATTAATACATGCCTCAGGTGGTGAACCTATAATACTGTAAACAGTGCACCTGAGGCAAATGTTAATAACATCTTGAAACATCCCCACCCATCACTTTTTTTTTAATAATTGACTAATTCATGCCCCCTGAGGTCTCACAAAATTAATAGATTGTGCTGTGCATTCTGCCAAGTATCAAATTAGTTGTGTTCTTACTGTGAATCTAACTTTCAACTCAAGGTAATAAGAGGACTTGAGCTGGCTTCATGTTCTTGAAGCTGTATAACTTGAATTAATCCTTTAAAATATTTTTTAACTGGAGGCTGAATTTCAAGCAGTGCAGGGATGTAGGCATATTTTCCACTATGATTAATGAAACTTACCTGAATCCCCTAGACGGATTTGAAAATCTCAATCAGGAAACAGATGAATTATTTTCCTTGTTCTAATTTTTGTCAGTATATATGCACATGAGAATGCACTCTGCTCTCCAATGAGAGTTGAAGAATTTAGTTGGGGAGCTAAATCTCACGGGCTATATAAGAAGCCTGGTCAGATCTAGGACATGCATGTGACATGACCTTTTACTTGTACATAAGATCTTAAAGAGCAAACTGCTAAAGCGTGTCTATTCCATGCACACGTCTATGCCAAATGCAATTAGTTAACAGTTAAGAAGCTGACTTGAGGAAAATTATTGCCCAACCACTGTTTCTTCATCTCTCCTTGTGGATGAAGAGGAAGACGTTCAAGCAAGTTTCATTTTGTTTGTGGTGATTTCTGTTGTTCTGTCAGTGGTAGTATGAAACCAGACCAGCAGTGGGGGCTGGGTTAGAGAGGTGTAGCTTCAGAAGTAGACCTAGACATGCTAGGGAGACTCCATTGCAGGCCTGGACAGCCTGCCCAATTTAGGGTTGCCAATTTTGGTTGGACATATTCCTGGAGGTTTCATCACATGACATAATCTTTAATTCCTGGAGACTCCGGGACAGTCCTGCAGGGTTGGCAACCCTAATGCCCATGCCCAAATATGCATTGGTCTTGGACTGTGTGTGTGTGTGTGTGTGTGTGTGTGAGAGAGAGAGAGAGAGGTTTGGCTACTGGGTATGAGCTTGGAGCAGGAGAAAGAGGAACAGCTTCTAGGTTAATCTCTGCAGGGTAGAGGAGAAAACTCAGTTTTGCATCTACCACATGGCTGAGCCAATCAAAAGTGCCTAGCTCACAGGGGGTAAGGGAGAGAAAACACTGGCCAGGGAGAGAAGTCAATCACTGGCTCATGCAATTACCAGCCACAAGCAGTGTCCAGCACAGAGCGACGGAGACCCAGACTCTGTATCCGGAGGAAGACGATCCACTTCTAGTCTCACCTGTTAGGTCTCCTTGCTTCAGAAGCTAAAGAAAGGGAAATGTTTGGCGTAATCCTGGGACCTGATCCACCCAGACAGAGATCTGTCCGTGTCACAGTGCAATGCCACAGTAGTGTGCACAACTATCACGTGAAAGCTGCAGATGAACTCTGGAGTTGCCTCTATTTGCTCTGTGTATCATGTGAGATTTTGTGTAATGCTTAGTTACTAGAAGGTGGAAAAAATACAAAGATCTGGTTTTGGTTTTTTTGGGGCGGGGTTGTATGAATACTTTATGTACCTCTGTTTACCTGCATGAAATATTCTGCTCCACTGCTTGGAGTTAAAACAAAGGAGACTGGTAGGGAGAAGCAAACAGGAAAGGAGACACCAGCAAAGAGAAGATATCTCCAGGAACAATACCGAGGGTCTTTAAGAGAACAATGAGTGAGCTATAAATTGGAACATGCCTACCTGCCTGTCTCCAGTCAGTTTAACAGGCTTATTTTTCCAAGGCCAGCGCTTAATATCAAAAGAACACTACATCTTTAACCCCTTCCTTGGAGGGGGGGGGTGAGAGGGCAGCAGCTGGTTGGACAGGTGGGGCAGAGAACTGCAGGAGGGTGGTCTCTGTTGCAGCCCAGAGATGGAGGTAGCTGGGCTAAATGGAGTTTACCAAAACTTGCAAGTTTTGGTAAAGTTTAGGTGAGACCATCTGCATAGAAACTTCTATTGCGTTCATCCTTTCTTCTGCTTCCTATGTACACCTCTATCTCGATATAACGCTGTCCTCGGGAGCCAAAAAATCCTACCGCGTTATAGGTGAAATCGCATTATATTGAACTTACTTTGATCCATCGGAGTGTGCAGCCTCTTCTCCCCCCCCCCCGCCCCAGAACACCGCTTTACCGCGTTATATCAGAATTCGTGTTTATATCGGGTTGCGTTATATCGAGGTAGCGGTGTACCTTTTGGAATCCTAAACAATGTTTGTTTTGAAAAAACTGGCTTGAGGTCACTTTAATGAACAGCTCTCAGGCTCCCAGAGGGCTGTTTTCTTGCAGATGCTCAATATGGTTGGAAAAATGGGACTGCAACCCATTTTCAGTTTCTGATACCAGCAGCGTGTTTGCTGCCAAAATGCCAGATCCCCCCCCTATTTGTTTTAATGTTACAGAAGAATTGTCAAGGTTGATTTCACCTGCATCTCCTTTTATCCTGTTCACTTCTGTGTCCCTTAAATGGCTCCTATGTTTTTCAGTTTGAGCCTTTTCTGAGGCAGTTTATATATATATATATAATTGTACTTCCACTTACTAATTGGAGGTGCAGAAAACCGTTTTCCCCCATTTTTTACTTTAGAGTTCTAATTATATTTATAACACAGCTCTAGGCTTTAAGATGGGGGGGGGTCTCAAACTGAGGGTCGGGACCCCTTGGGGGGGGGCGCAAGGTTATTACAGGGGGGAGGTCACGAGCTGCCAACCTCCACCCAACCCCGCTTTGCTCCAGCATTTATAATGGTGTTAAATATATTAAGTGGTTTTAATTGATAAAGGGGGGTCACACTCAGAGGCTTGCTATGTGAAAGGGGTCACCAGTAAAAAAGTTTGAGAGCCACTGCTTTAAGATGAACAGTACAAAATGCCTTTGCTATGCAGAAATCAGATTGTTTATGATGGGCAAAAGTTAGTTGCACTGGATAGATTGTGGAGTTCGCTCTGTTTTGTTTCCTCATTTGGAAAGTCATGCATAGCAGTTCCTCATTTGGAAAGTCATGCATAGCAGTCATGCACAGCCAGACATTTTTGGCAAAGAATAGTAATGACAAGCATACCTGCTCTGTCTTACATGGGTCTCATGGTGTGACTAAAATATAATTAGTTATATTGCACTCTGCAGATTGGACAAAATTTAAGAATACGCCATTTAAAGTGCCTGAATCTGAGTCTCAAATGCAGATTTCCTTTTGTTTTGCATTGAACTTTGGTACATAACAGAATTGTACAGTACTAAGTCCAGTAGACCATTTAGTTGTCTTGATTCCTGCAGTGCTTGTTTTCTTTGATGCCATCCAGTAGCCGAAGAGTTAAGATTTCTTTGGTCACTAAAGTTCAGTTGCAGAGTCAGTTTATTCTCCCAAGTGTTGGCTGTTCTTTCGTTTTTTGTTCAGAATAAGCACACTTAGTAAAATGCAGTTTGAACAAAGTTTTCTGCAGTTCTGTTGCCACAAAGCAGAGAATTGATGACTTAATGCCGAGGCGTCCCAGCATGAAGGTATGCATAGCTTGCTTGACTTATACTGACTTTGAAATTAGAGAGATTAGGTGCCCTGCTACTGTTCAGTATAAAACCTAAATGCAAAAAAAGGTTCAATGGCAAATAGCGTACACTACAATAAACACACCTGCTAACACCCCCAGTTTGGCTGGGACTGTCCTGAGTTTTAATACATTTTTAAAACTGCGGTACTTTTTAATGCACTTCAAGAGGGGAAGCTAGTTTCCTAAACTTAGATTTCCTTACTAAGGGCTGGTCCACATTAAGCCCGCAGTTCAAACTAAGATACGCAACTTCAGCTACGTGAATAACGTAGCTAAAGTCGAAGTATCTTCGTTCGAACTTAAAGGTACTTACCACGGGTCCACACGCAGCAGGCAGGCTCCCCTGTCGACTCCGCCTACTCCTCTCGCGGGGCAGGATTACCGGCGTCGACAGCGAGTACTTCTGGGATCGATTTATCACGTCTAGACAAGACGCGATAAATCGATTCCAGAAGCTCGATTGCTTGCCGCCGAACCAACGGGTAAGTATAGACGTACCCTTAGGTGAGTAGGCTTAGTGACTAAATAAGATGGGACTCATGCAGATAAGGATTACTCATTTAAGGGTTGCAGAATTAGGCATTTTGCCACATTTATGCCTTATGCCAAATTGTAGATCTTAATTATTGGCACAATCTGGCCAAAAAAGTTACTTTCAAGATGGATGTTATCTTAGTGAAGTATACAAGTTAACTAACACAAAATATTGCTTAACTTTCTCCATGAACCACCAAAAACAGATTAATGGGGAAAACTGACTTTTTTTTCCTAGTAAATTGCACTACTTCTGAAATAAGGTACCACAGGACTCTTTGTCGCGTATAGGCTAACCGATGTATTGGAGCATACGCTTTCGTGGGTGAATACCCACTTCGTTAGACGAAGATGTGTGTGACGAAGTGGGTATTCACCCACGAAAGCGTATGCTCCAATACATCGGTTAGCCTATAAGGTGCCACAGGACTCTTTGTTGCTTTTTCCAGATCCAGATTAACATGGCTATCCCTCTGATACTTCTGAAATGTTTGTTTTAGAACCTCTTAGTTCTATCTATATTCTTCTTCGGAAAGACCATTCTTGGAATATATTTCAGTTGACTTAGTGTTGCTCTCACACCGCCTGTCACATGCTCCTTCAAACTTTCCAAAAAGCTGCCTTACAAGACCTTCATTTTTTGGTTTGAAGTCTGCCTCTTTAATCAGCCTCCTTACTTTGCTTTAACATGGATTCTACCTCCCAAGGGCAAGAAGGCAGCTGAGGGACTGTTGCTGAATATGCTTGGTAGCTTTAGAGAGGAAGAACTGTTTGCAAAAGACAGACAAAACAAAAGCTATTTATCTGTTGAATTTAAATGCTACACATGATGGCCCTTTTACCACCATTAGTGCATATAGCAGTCCATTCATATGACATTTCAATTAACAACCAATGTACTGTAGTGCTTTCCTGGAGCGATTGTCTAAGTATTAAACCATGCGTCCAAACTAAAACTCACAGTTCATTTGCCTAAGATAATAGGAAAAGCAATAATAGAATTTGTGCACCCCTCAATGTAGCTATATGGGGTGTTAACTGCAATAAAGGCAACGACATAGAAAGATGTACTTCCTTTTTAGGAGCTTAGTATACATTATTTTAGAATTTCCTTTTTTTTTTTTTTTTTTTTAAATCCACATTGAATAGTGGGCTAAAAGGATTAATGCATCTGTTGGAATGTTTAAATCAGCCCCCCCCCTCCCCCAATAGCAAATTTAGAAATGAGTTTTTTGTTTGGTGGTGCTTTTCATCAGTAGAACATCCTGACAGCACAATTGGGACAGAAAATGATTGGGCCAATGGTAGTGTTTATCCCTATTATAAACAGCTCAATAGTCCGTCCTAAAGCCTTTAGAAAAGAGAGGAGGTTGTTGCTGCAGCATGATGACAATTCACCATAAAGTCCTCAAATGTATATTACGGTAGCAATTGCTGTTTGGTAGGTTGAGGGTTTGAATCCATGCAGAATCAACTCAGCCTTTAATCCTTCTAAGGTCACTCTTTGTATCAAGCTAGGGAAAAAGGTGGGGTGATTCTAGTCTAAGATCTCTGGAATGGATTTTAAAATGATGCCCTTGAAACACAAGGGGGAAAAGACAGGGACCACATGGGGAGCACACTGAACCCCAGTTCTCAGAAGTGGGGGTGCCTAGGAGAAGCTAGGCTTATTTAAGCTTTAGGTAAAGCTGTCTGTGTAAACATTATTTAAAACAAAAAACTTTTTGTTGTGCTTTGTTCCTACTATAGGATGTATTGTTTTAAAAGTTGGGTTTGGTTTCTGTTCATCTGCTGATCATCGTTCCCAAAAGAGTTTTCTGGCTGTGGAACCCAGTTGGGACTGCTGAGCAACACAGCTGGTTGGTAGCCTCAGGGGCTACTTGATTTGAGTGGGAGAATTGTGGGATCCCACTCCAGGACAGGAGCAGATGAGAGGGGCCTGACATTTGAAAGGGTTTACTTGGTGAAACTGGAAACCAGCTCAAAGGTGCAGCTAATCCTGAACTGTGACACTGAAGTTCCCCATGAATTTCACTGATTCCATATCAAACTTGCTCATCTTGCAGATGAAAATATTTTCTAGCTGCCAGCCTTTCAGATTTGTTCTGGGCGGAGTCTCCAGCTGGGTTCTTCCTTCTCATGTGTCTTCACCAATAACAAAAATGCTAAATTAGGCCGTTAGCTACACCTGTGAAACTCATAATGGCTTTTTTAATACCTGTGCAGTGCCATGGCCTTCAGTGAGATTGCACAAGTGTGACCAATTTGAATTCAGTAAACAATTCTGGTAATACCTAAGAAAAACCCATCTCACTCCTTCTTAGCTATGTTGGCTCTAAAACAAACAGTACTCTAAATACACAGAGGAAAAAGATACTCAGTAAAAAGGTCAGAGACAAGTTGGGTGAGGTAATATCTTTTATTGGACCAACTGCTGTTGGGTATATGAGAGAGAGAAGCTTTCGAGTTTATACAGAACTAGAGAGATTACCTTTCCCACCTTGTCTTTCTCTAGTATCCTGGGCTAAAACAACACTACATTCAGTAAGAAAGTGGAATTTTACAATTGTTCAACCAGGATTCTAACTATGATTTCCAACTCCAAAAAAAATTGTGGGTACGTTTTTGTATGTCCTTCTTTCAAAGACTGGCTGCTGATGTGATCTGGCATTTTTGTATCCTAGATGCCTAGTCTCACCAACGCATACAACCTGAGGTTGAAAATAAAAATTGGTCTTTTTTGTTTCCTTTTAAATATGAAGTAAGAAAAGGAATAAATAACATGCCTACCTGTGCCTTTGCTAAACTGTTGCCTTAGGCTCCACACAGGCCAGGTCTATGCTACAAAATACTGGTATAACTGTCACTTGGGGGGTGTGGATTTTTCACACCCCTGAGCGACGTAATCATACTGACCTAACCCCCTGGTGTAGGTAGAGCTAGGTCAACGGGAAAGTGTCTCCCATCAACACAGCTACCACCTAACTATGGTGCCCCGCAGAAGAAGCTCGCCCATCTGCTTAGTAGCATCTTCAATAAAGCAATGCAGCAGCACCGATGCAGCTTTTTAAATGTAGACCTGCCCTCAGTCTGTTTGCTCTATCTCTTCAGCCTTGGGCAATGTATATTGTTTGGTCAGTGTATCCAAGACGAAGTGCAGGCGAGTAGCTTGCTTGGCAGGCAGTAAGTGGTTGTATGTCATGTTGAGATTGGAATCTTGTTTGTCCTATCCCTCCTGGCTTTGTGCATGGGTCTGTCAGATGAGATCTGGCGGGGGGGGAGGAGGTCATAATTGTCCTGTAGTGAGATATCTTCATAGGATTAGTTTTCCCCTGATGTCCTTGGCCAAAATATCCCCTTCACTCTACCCCCACTTCCTTCTATGCTGGGTTGTTGCCATCCATTCAAACAGTGTCTGCGTTAGTGTTAGTTATTCCGTTGTGTGTGCAGTTTACAAATTTGGGGATCCTTTGGAAAGGAAGACAGTCTGTAAATGTGAGAGAATGTTATACCTAACTAATAAATTAACACTTCATGTAACTGAAGATCCCAGATGTTGCCTACTCATATTCTTAAGACCATTCAGAATCAAACTGCAGAGGCTTTGGCAAACCTAAAAGCTGCAAGCAGTGTCCTCATTGGTCTGCACTAGGTTCCTAAACCTTCTAACCTGATGAGCAATCATTGGCTTTCATTCTTCACCAATGATCTAATTTGACCTCTCAAGCAAATTTAGGATTTCTAGTTGTGTACAGATTAATGTCCTTAATGCAAAAAGGTAGCTATATTGCAGAGATGAGTTGGCTTTAAAATTTTCTCCAATGAAAAGTGTATAATCCTATTCAGGGACAACAATATGTTAATCAATGCAGCAAAAAAGACATCTTGTAAATAAGAGTTCATGTTATTGGGCAGTAGGGTAAGCTTTTAAATTATAAATAAGATTTCCTTGTGTTGGTCTAGTTTATTAAATTAACTGAAACACTCCTGTTTCTAAATGCAATTGTGACGAAAAACACTATTGAGCTTTGGGTAAACTGGGATGCTGCATATCTGCAGGCAACACATGTCATTGTAATGGTCTAATCTTGCAGTGAGAGAGAGTGGCTAAATACTGCAGTCTTACATAACGCATGTGGAGTATAAGTGGGGCATCATGCGCAGCTTATGCATTTTAATTCCATCCCTTACAAAAGAGAGAGATTACAGTGCAGAAAAGTAACTTACTGACTGCTGCATTCACCTAAACATAGGTGCAGCCTAGCAGTTATAAACCAATGTGCACTGCATACTCCTTGTACTGTTTGACCTTAAAGTCCTTGTGTATCTGTAGCTTTTCTGAACTGCCCGTAACAGGCAGTTTCCTGTGCCTAGGTTATGCACTTAATCTTGAGGGGCTGGTTAGGTGTAACTTTTATTTTCATAAAAAGAACAGGAGTACTTGTGGCACCTTAGAGACTAACAAATTTATTAGAGCATAAGCTTTCGTGGACTACAGCCCACTTCTTCGGATGCATATGCATCCGAAGAAGTACTCCTGTTCTTTTTGCGGATACAGACTAACACGGCTGCTGCTCTGAAACTTGTATATTCATGGAGCATATAACCTACACCTCTCAGATGAGGGGGAGGTCTGTCAGCTTTCTGGGATTCTTGTTTAAAGTGTTTTGTATCTGGAGTTAATCTTCTTTAGATCCTCTTGCTGAAAGGTCAAAAGGCACTTGTCGATCACTACTGGTTTAACAAGCTAGAGGGTTGAATTAAATTTAATTTCTAGTCTTTTTCAGCTCATTAGGCACCAGGATGCAAACTGATTTACTGTCAGAGCTACCGATTTGAGTCTTTGCTGATTTGGGGGCAAGGGGGCTGGACATGCACAAGTCCATGGGTCCGGATCGAATGCATCAGAGGTGCTGAGGGAGTTGGCTGATGTGACTGCAGAGCCATAGGCCATCATCTTTGAAAACTCATGGCGCTTGGGGAAGGTCCCGGATGATTAGAAAAAGGCAAATATAGTACCCATTTTTTTTTAAAAAAAAGAGACTAAGGAGAATGCGGGGAACTACAGACCAGTCAGCCTCACCTCAGTAGTGATCTCTGAGTAGAACGGGTGGTAGGCTGGCTGAAGAATGCTATGCCCTCTGCCTGGCTCCAAGCCAGTCCTCTTGCTACTAGTAGTGATGTCATGTTCACAGACCAAAGTGATTTTCAGACATGGAGCAGCTCCCTTCATGGAGAGAAAGGAGAATCAGTTGTGGGACATGCCAGTAGAGTAACGCAGAATGAATCAGATAAGTAGGACTGTCATTGGGGGTGGGGAGTTAAGAGAGCAGAATCAATAGGAAAATTAGAGAGGAATTGGAAGAATTCTTTATGGGGAGGATAGGAATCTGGGGTGAATAATGGGGAAGACAACCTCTGAAGTTTCCAGGAAAGGTGGGAACAGGACTGCATCCCCCCCCCTGCAACCCACCACGGGAGAGGACTTCTCCAGGTGAAGGGAACTTGCTAGGTAGTTCAGAGTCTATTTTGAACCCTAAACCTTCTGAGATTGAACCATCTGATTTGCAGAAATGTTATAAGGAAGCTTTGTACGAAGAGTAGAGAGGTATAATCCGTTTTAATGTTTCTGATAAAGATTCATAGTGAAAATAATGCTCACCAAGGTGAGCATGCAATCTTCTGGCAGCCTCCAGGCAGCCTCCATGTTCCCACTTTCTTTGGGGAAATAATGAATGAGTGGCAATTTAGCATTAAAAATATTTGCCTAATTCAAAGGGAAGGAATATAAAAACATTAATGTAAAATTGCATTCTTCTCTCAGAAGCCCCATTCTTTATCCAAACCCTCTGAAAGAGGAAGACATTAACAAAGCTGACACTGCTCTATAAAATTCTCTTCTAATGAGAATGTGCAGACATTGAGGGGTTTTACACTTCTTTACAGGCTCTTGAAAAATATTTTTGTGGTGAGGTTATGACAAATGTTTATTGATTTTTGTCCTAGTACTGTTTGTTACAATAACAAAATACAAGGTCTGTAACAAGTGGTCTGGAAAACTTAACGAGGTAAAGGATTGTTACCAATATTGAGCAAAATTCAATATTTTAATTAAGGGATAGTAGTGCAGAATGCATAGTATTTGCAAAACACAATGGCTTTTTATGTTACGTACACACATACTTGTCTGATTTTTATTTCTCTTTGGTTCTGATTTTTGCTTTATGTCAAGAATACAAGCAAATCTCTAAGTGATGATGATGATTTGACAGGTGAAAATAGAAGCTAAATTCCTATTTCCATGTCCAATCTTTTGTTTTATACTTGCAAGGAACTATTCCCCCTCCTTCACCCCCACCCAGAACTTTATCAGAAAGAGGTTTTGAATAGAAACTGCTGCATGTGACTTGTGACCTCATACAGCCCTCAGACTAGTGGTGACACAGTAAGCATTTCCTGTGAACCAGGAGCAGTGCTGGTCCCACTATTGTTGGGGAAGAAACAAAAACTTATTTACTAGAAGCCAGTGTCCTGTTTGTTTATAGCTTGCTGGGAAATGCCATGTTGCAAGGGTCTCAGTGGCAGTGGTAGCTGCTAATAGAAATGAAATTGTTGTTTTCATTGAGTTGTGTAGGACTTCTAACCTTCTCCACAATGTCAGCTCATGGGGCCAGTACTAGAGCTTGTTTATCCAGGGTATTTTTTTCCTCTTCAATATTTGTGTGTTTTCACTGCTAAATAACAGTACTTGAATTACTTTTTGCCCCCCAAGAGGTCAACAGAAAAATCAAAAACAATTACAAGTGTTGCCTAGCTCAGTGCATGACTGTTAATGGTCACAAAGTATAAAGTTTGGATCCTATTCCCTGACAGGACAAACACAATAGTGGAAAATTGCAGGCAAAAGGATTATAGTGAAGGGACAGCACCAGACAGCTCATGGGATTGGTAACAGGATGCAGGTACTTTCACCTCTAGGTTCCCCAATTCAAGCCTCATCTGACTAAAAATGCTTACTGTCTGATAGTTCATTTGGCCCATATCGGCTCAATCACAAACTTATTACAGTTCAGTTACCAGCTGAATATAGCAAGTGACAGAAATTGTCACCTTAGCAAGACTCAGCTGAAAGGACCAGTGACTGGATGGGAATAGATGAGTACCACACTGTAAAAGATTAGTTCATTCCAAGTTCAGTCAAAATGTCTGCCTCGGTGTACCTGTTCTGAGCGCAGAGTACTGGAATCTACAGGGCTAATAATCTGACACATTTCACCTGAATGAAATTCACTTTTAAAATGCCATGTGGCTGCCTTTTTTACCACTAGATGGTGGTAATGAATATTCCCCAGCACAACACAGTAGGGGATTTGTCAGTGCCAAAAACTTAAAGAAGGTACTCCCTTCATCTTTTCTCCTTATGGCTGGACATGTTCAACATGCCATCTCCCTCCCCTTATTTAATCCTGCCTGTAAAGGGGAGGGAAGAATGCAAAAAATGGAACTATGGGGATGCACATGTGCCTTCATAAGTATCTGTAATATCATTTTCACCCTTCTTACCCCCTCTGTGATATTTGATCCTTACTTTGTGGGGAGGAATAGCTCAGTGGCTTGAGCATTGGCCTGCTAAACCCAGGGTTGTGAGCTCAATCCCTTGAGGGGGCCACTTAGGGATCTGGGGTAAAATCAGTACTTTGTCCTGCTAGTGAAGGCAGGGGGCTGAACTCAATGACCTTTTAAGGTCCCCTCCAGTTCTAGGAGATAGGATATCTCCATTTATTTATTTTATTTATGCAGTGTCTAAATGTTTTTGGGGCACTTCAGTTTCATCCTTTCAAATTCCCTGTTTATTTTCTCCTAATGGTATGTGTGTGTGCACACATGTGAAAATACTGTGACAGACTGGTTTGCTATTAGTAACTCATATGCTAGGATAGAAGTAGAAACAGACTCCTGTCAAGAAATATTCCAAAAGTGTCTTTAGTCTTTTGTCTTTTGACTGTAACACAAAATGCCTATTGCTATACAAAACCTAGCACTACTGGAGTGACCAAGATGCTATTTTTGAAAGTATCCCCCTCCCCCAACTGTGCTCCTCTCTGTTCCTCAAAAAATAAAATCCCTTAGGCATGCAGATAGTTTGGGCTTTATGAAGAACATCTAGGAGAGATGTCTTGAGGAGTCTCTCACCGCTGAGGCTTGTTGAGATTACGAACACTGAATTGGCAAGATAGGTCTATACTACATCTGGGATTGAGCCTCACAACCTGGGGCAACAGTCTTGTGTTTGTGGGACTTGTACTAGCGTGCTAAAAATCATAGTCTGGACATTGCTGTGATGCTGGAGCTCGGGCACCCAAACCCATCCCCTCCCTCTGCATGCTTGAGAGCCCAAGCTGCAAAGTCCATGTTGCTATTTTTAATGCACTAGTGTGAGCCCTGCCAACACCACCCTGTCAGTCCAGTCTGGGAGGTGCCCTCCCAGTGTAGGCATACTTTCAATGTTTGGAGAAGCCAGACATGCCTTTCTCTGTCCACTGTGAATCTTGGTGGGAAGAGGTGTGCTGTTGCAAACTTCTGACCTGCAAACAGCAGGGTGGATGCAAGGTTCACATGTGGCAGCTGAACTATAATGGCAGAGAGCGGTAGTGTTAGTCAGCCAAGATAAGGTGCAGCTGCAGCCTATACTCAGATGTCAAAAGTTTCCCTTCTTCCGACCACTAAATGAATGTACAATGGTCAAATCACTGTAGAAGCCATTTCTACAAAGTTACCTCTGACCCATTCAAGTTTAGGTGCCTTGACAGCTCTGCAGAAAAACAGGAGGTGTTGTACTTCTTAATTTTTCTCTTGCTTGTGGCTCAAGTTTTGCACAAGCCTTTATAATACGTTTCTAAAGAAGAATATTCTGGATACTAAAAAGTAGTTTGCTGAAAAATTTCAAAGTTGGATATCTAAAACCATATTTACTTTAGGTGTCTAAATGGCCTATTCTCTCTCTTTCCCCCCCCCCCCCCCGAAGTCCGGGCCCCCTTCTAAACTATTGCAAATTAAAGTTTTCAGTGCCTCTTATATGTGGATTTAGGAGCCTAGCTTTTGGCAACTAAGATTGTAAACTTTCATCACAGCAATTTGGCTTAGCCTGACTTTTGACTATTCTGTAATTTACATAATGTCCAGAAACAAGCTGACCTTGCAAGTAGTAAACAGAAAGAAGTAACGCTAGCAATAAAATCATTGGTTTTAAAAAAAAGATCTTGTGACTTTTGTGCAACAGTTCAGTAACCTTTCTTTGCAATTCATTAACCTTGCTTCAAAGCATGCAAATTCAGTCCCCTGTCTGTAGAATTTAGAGAAGTGCAACTTCTATTGCAGCTGACAGAAAAGGTTTAAAAGTGGGTTTTAATTTTGTACCTGAGTGATCAGTTCAAATCGGAAAAGATTGATATACAAGCTAATGCTGTATCAAGTTCCTTTCTCTTAACTGAAGGATGGAATACCGGAGGAAAGTCTGAATTCTTATGTACTGTTTTGTACCTACATGTCTGGTACATTCTTTGACTTCAAATAGATTGATATTGTCAGTGTAAGTAATTGATCTTTTGCTAGCTTTGGATGTCTTCAGCTGTGTTTATTTGGTGAAGCTGTATGGTTAGCATGCAACACCTTCTCTTTGGCTTAAATAGATTAAGCCTTTCTGAGTTGAGCTAAGATGTCAATAAATGTTCCAAAACAAAAATTACCCAGTTTTGAAGCTCAAAATTTAAACTCTTCCCAGCATACACATGTTCAAAAAGTGGCATTTGACTTATTTCATGTCATGGTGACTTCTGCACAGACCAGTTATGTTAATGAAACTGTAATTACTGGATGTCTTTTTAAGGTAGTACTTGTTATAACAAGCTGCATCACATGACATGAACCACTGATGCAGGGTTAACCTGACGGAAGGGGATTTCTGGGGAGTAAAACAGTGCTGGGCGTTTCCTTCTCCTCTTATGTCTTGCAGGTATGTAGTGGGTGCAAAAAGTCATCCAACCATAAGTGACTTAAAAACCTGTCTGGCTTTGAGCTTTGTACATTGTTGTGCTGAAGAATTTCCTCCTCCTGAGTTTGGTTTCTGCATTGAACTAGCTCCAGCCTGTGCAATAGCTGAGGCATGCATAAGTGTTTAACATCTTATATGGTCTGGCTTGGTACATGTTAAACATCCAGGGCCTGATTCCGCTCTCATACTGGAGTAAACTAGTGAAGCCAAAGGAACGAACACTGGTATAAAACCAGTGTGCAAGCAGAGGCTGGCCCCCAGGCAGGACTGTATCCTAAGACCTACTCCTGTGTGAGTGCACCCCTGCTGGCTGACTGTGTGCAGTGCTCTACCAGTAATCGGCTCAGCGAGGGGAGCTGGCTGGTGTAGATGCAAGCTAGAGCTGTAGTCTGGGCAGAGATTGAGGAAAGTCAAGATCAGAGCTGTTAACTTCTAATTGTCCCTGAAAGCTGGGAGGTAAACTTCACATGTCCCACAAGATCTTGGTGCTCCCTTCTAGGTGTAGCTCAACTCAAAGCCTTCCCGCCCATGGCCAATATCCAAGACTTCATCAGCCTGTCAGAAAAGCTAATCAGGAGCCAGTAGGTGGCCGCCTGAGCCATGGTGTGAACACTTGGTCTCACAGCCCTATCGATTTGTAGTTCCCTTGGCATGTCTCTCTGAGCTCTGTCCCGTAGGCCACTGGTAGTTATCTCATAGCTAGCACCGAAGGAGAACACAACTGCAAGCTAACTTAAGCCATATGAGTGGGATCTACATCAAGGAGAAACTAGATCCTCTTCTAGTGAAGGATGTTGGAGGTGGATCTCTGCCAGTCAGTTGAACAGGACGCTGCTGGTCTTCAGCTTCTTCCAAGAAAGGACTATTATCAAAGAGTGCCTGCTCCATCTACTGGGAAGAAAGCTTCTTTATGCCTTTCCACGAGTAGCAGAAGTCCTGACAAAGCTCCAAGTACGGTCTGATGAACTTAATAGCCCAATATTGGACCGAGCAGCTGTGGTGGTGAACATGTTACAGTTGGCAAAAGCTGGTCCCATCACACAGAGGTTCTTAGCTTAAGAACATCATTCAGAGTCTTTAGGATGAAATACCCTTCTTTAGTAAGCAACAACTAAATTCTGTGTCTATAGCTTATTTACTGTACCACATACTGTTTCCTGCTATCTTGGGAAACCAAGTTCTCCTAGAACAAGTCATCATATTAGTCAAGATTTTATGATACTTTAAATAGCAATGAGATTAGACTTTCCTGAACAACCATATGGGTTTTTCTGAATGATTGTCATAATCCCACTAGATAACTAATATCCACAGGATGAAAACATGAAGTGCAGCTTGACCTCCGTGGTAAAGATCAAACAGTTGTGATAACTACCTATGGTTTTGAATTGAGTATTTTTCTTTAGCAGTAGAATATTGACATTTTTAGGCTCTATGCTACTTAGACAATAAACAATGGACTATTTTGCCCATATTGCTTTGTTGTAAATTGTGTCAAAAGGGTATATGAGGTAGTGCTGTATTAAAGAAGGAAAACACTTCTGAACATACATTCAGTCAGAGTAACACCTGCTCTGAAGCACTCTAGCCATCTGTAGGCTGCAGGACAGTATTACTCACACTAAATGTGGGTAGTAGGCTTTTTCCCCTTCATGTGGTTGGTTTGGTGTTTGTTTTGTGTTTTTTGTTGGTCTCCTTCCTTCTGTTCACTTGTCTTTCTCCAGATGTTATTCATCACTTGCACTAGCTTTTTCCCAGGTAAATCTATTTCACTTCCCCCCTCAGTCCTGAACACAGAACTCAATTTGGGGGTGGGGGGGGAGGAGGAGGAGGAGAAAGGCAAAACAAAAAACCCTTTTGGGTTTAGAGAGGAACAACCTATTTATCCATTCTGAGGGCTATCAAATAATTGCTTTTTGTCCATTGTTCAACTTTATCCGGAGTAAACACTTTGGTACAAAATTATAAGCACAGCAATGAGTAGGGCACTGGTTTCATTTTAAGATATTTATATACAAGTCCAATTTTCAAAAACTGAGCACAGGGAATATATACTGCTTGGTGAAGGATATATGGGGAAACAGAACACTTATATGGCTGTAAAACTGTCCATAGGTCTCAAGATATTAAAGCTTTATTAGCCCTGAATGTTGCTTTTCTCAGACTTGCATCAGTTGGTTATCAGTAGTTCTGCAAGAAGGGGAAATACCAGATGCAGTGGCCTACAGGTAATTCTTCAAGCATGTCAAAAGGCTCATTGCTGTTTTTATATGTCCGTGTACAAGTATAGTCCAAAAATCATCCTGCTAAACTCCTACACAGCTGACACGGACTCCTCTATTTTGCTCTCCCTACAGGGTCAAATCAGTGTATATACACACACTAACAGAATAGCCTTTTTTGGATGGCATTGACTAATGACATCTCCCCACCGACTCCTAAATAATGCGACTCATTTTATAACCTTTATTTCAGCCATTCAGATATGTTAAGTGTAATCTTCATGCTGCATGTGGTTTTAAATTGAAACTATAACTTGTCTAACTCCTGTGAGTTCTCTGCCAGTTAGGGAAGCTAATGCAGTTGTGTATTCAGGAGAGGGATTACTAGAGACAGACTTATTGTTGTTCATGTATTATACCTTTCATAAACCTAGAAAATCCAGTTAGGTCTAAAATGTTCATTGCCCACCATGTAATCTGTGAACCCTCTTTGTCTTTGTTTTAGGTCTTCCTGAACAATACTACAGCCTCACTTGGTTCCTTAGCCCGATCCTGGGCCTGATCTTCACTCCACTCATAGGTTCGGCTAGTGACCGCTGCACGCTGAGCTGGGGCCGCCGGCGGCCTTTTATTCTTGCTCTCTGCGTTGGTGTCCTCTTTGGTGTTGCACTTTTCCTTAATGGCTCTGTTATAGGTAAATAATGGGGAAATCACTTGCATTCCTCTTTTGCTACAGTTTTGGATCTAAAATATTTATATAAGAAACAGATGACATGCGATTGATTTATATGATATTTAGTACTAAATTTATATATAGTCTTGAGATTTCTAACATGTGAACTATCCCAAACTTTGTTTCTTCTTTCAAAAATTACAGTCCTGTGCTAAATACTAGAGTAGATGTATTGCAAGCCTAGCTGTAACTGGTAATACCTAGTCATTAATAGTGGTTGCCAGCATATTTGCAGACGCTAAGATGAATTCGGCCAGTTCTTGACATGGGAAAACTGTAGCAACCTGTTCACAGGGAAATGTTTCCTGTTGTGCTCCATTTTCCCTTTAATGCATATCTGGCAACACATCCTGTTTCCAGCATTATTTCAAAAATTATCTTTTCACTTTTTCTTGTTCTTTTCTTAGTCCTGGTATTGAAAATGTCCAGAACACTGTTAATATTTGTTTATCAGAAACTGTATGTGGGAAAATAATTTTTCCCGAGTCCCCATCAAAGTTGTTAAAAATAAATTGTTTGCTTAGAACATAGTCTGCTACAAGATTTAATCTAGGATCTGAGAATCTTTGTGAAATTTAGTATGGGACTGGCAGCAGCAAGTAAATTTGGGCAAACATTTACATCACCTTTGGATTGATACAATAGCAAGGAACCGAGTCATAACTCTTTTGCTCTTATTTGTGTGGTAGACGCAGCTCTATTTTTAACAGAAATCTTAATGTTTCAGGAAGCGAACTGAGCATTGGGTCAGCATTTTACCTTTCCAAAGCCTGACTGACCTACCATGTGACGTTTTTTAACTTCCTACAGTTTGCCCAGGATAAAAACTGTTCCTGTTAATAAACAAATCATGTTTATTTATTAGACATCAGCAACTTCCATTGCTTTGCTCTACCAGTTTTCTTAGACTTAGTCCCTGCAAGAAAATGTTAATGCTTGGAGGAATGGGTAATATATGATGTGGTGGTTGCTTTGTCCACTAGTTGTCTCTCTGCTCCTGCTATTCTTTCTCCCCCTGCAAATTTGTGAAAGCCATCTGACTGCAGGCCTCCTAATAGATTTATCTAGATAAAAAGGAAGCTCCTTCTGATTTAAGTTACCTCTGCATGTTAGTTTAGGTCTGCATCTGTTGATATTGGCAAACATAGCTTAATGCATCAGCTAAAACTTTTACTTGGCAACATTTCATCTTCTGGTGATTGATTTAGTAAAAATGTAATCCAGTGTTCTGTGTTCTCAAACTTTTAGAACTCCTTTTTTTTTAAAGTAATTACTTAATTGCAGTTAACTCAGGCAATTAACTCCAATTAATTGCGATTTTAAAAATTAATTAATTGCAGTTTTAATCACTTTTAAACAATGAAATACCAATTGAAATGTATTAAATATTTTTTGGATGTTTTTCTACACTTTCAAATATATAGATTTCTATTACAACACAGAATACCAAGTGTACAATGCTCACTTTATATTTTGATTACAAATATTTGCACTGTAAAAATGATAAAAGAAATAGTATTTTTCAATTCACCTCGTACAGGTACCGTAGTGCAATCTTTGTTGTGAAAGTGCAACTTACAAATGTCTTTTTTATATATATTTGTTACATAACTGCACTCAAAAACAAAACAATGCAAAACTTTAGAGCCTACAAGTCCACTCAGTCCTCCTACTTGTTCAGCCAATCGCTAAGACAAACAAGTTTGTTTACATTGATGGGAGATGCTGCTGCCCACTTCTTATTTACAATGTCACCAGAAAGTGAGAACAGGCGTTCACATGGGACTTTTGTAGCTGGCATTGCAAGGTATTTGCATGCCAGATATGCCAAACATTTGTAGCCCCTTCGTGATTTGGCCACCATTCCAGAAGACATGCTTTCCATGCTGATGACACTTTTTTTTTTTTTTTTTTTTTTTTTTAAAAAACAAGTGTTAATTAAATTTGTGACTGAACTCCTTGGGGTAGAATTGTATGTCTCCTGCTCTGTTTTACCCACATTCTGCCATATATTTCATGTTATAGCAGTCTCGGATGATGACTCAGCACATGTTCATTTTAAGAACACTTCGGCTGCAGTTTTGACAAAACGCAAAGAAGGTACCAATGTGAGATTTCTAAAGATAGTTGCAGCACTTGACCCAAGGTTTAAGAATCTGAAGTGCCTTTTGAAATTTGAGAGGGGCGATGTGTGGAGCATGCTTTCAGAAGTCTTAAAAGAGGCACACTCCGATACAGAAACTACAGAACCAAAACCACCAAAAAAGAATGAAACAGATGATGAAAATGAACACGCATGAGTCCGCATTGCTTTGGATTGTTATCGAGCAGAACCTGCCATCAGCTTGGACGCATGCCCTCTGGAATGGGGGTTGAAGCGTGAAGGGACATGAATCTTTAGCACATCTGGCATGTAAATATCTTGCAATGCCAGGTACAACAGTGCCATGCGAATGCCTGTTCTCACTTTCAGGTGACATTGTAAACAAGAAGCGGGCAGCATTATCTCCTGCCAATCACTCAGACATACAAATAAGTTTGTTTACATTTGCAGAACAAGAAATAAGACTGAGTGGACTTGTAGGCTCTAAAGTTTTGCATTGTTTTTGAATAGTTATTTTGTGTACGTGAACTTACAAATGTAGAATTCTTTCATGATAGAGATTGCACTATAATACGTGAAAAATACAATTTCTTTTTTTTAAAGTGCTAATATTTGTAATTATTTGTAAATAAATATAAAGTGAGCACTGTACCATTTGTATTCTGTTGTAATTGAAATTGTAGAACACTCCCAAAATATTTAAATAAATGGTATTATATTATTTTTTAACAGTGCAATTAATCGCGATTAATTTTTTTAATCTCTTGACAGCCCTAATTTATTACCCTTTTGTCACTATGGCGGGGCCGTTGCAATATTGCCGAGGGAATAGAGATGCATGTAATAGCATCATGCTCAGTATGTTCCATAGGATTCTTTTTAAAACACAGAAGCAATTGCGGGCCTTTGAGAAATGGGCAGTATTGTTTGAGTGGCCTCTGCACATTTCCACTTTTGGAATGCACCATTAGCGTAGCTTACACCGGCGGAACCATCTAGGAGTGCTCTATATTGAAGGGTGCAATCTATAACATTGAATGGGGAAAAATGAAACTCGTATAACGGCATTTATAATCAGTATTTTGACCAGGTATGTAATTTTGTGGGTGCTGACCTCTCTACCCTGGCTACCTTTCACAAAAACTGCCTTTGGAATTTGGAGGATCACATATGTGAGAAATGAAAAATAGTAACTGATACTTTCGGAGGTGCTTAAAACAGATGAACTCTTGAGAAACAAGTGTCATTCTCATAAATGTAGAAATTTATCTTCTGCCCCAGACCATGCAAGAAGCTGTGCCAAAGAACTGAAATGGCCATTTTATTCAGTAAAGGAATGTTTCCAGTAAGTGCGTTGGCTGCCTTTCTCTTAAGGAGATTAACCTTGCTTTTGAGCAGTTTGCCCCTTTTGGATAAAATGCTTAAAGATTTTCTTTCCCCTGTGTTTTCCCCCACAGGTCTGGCCATTGGAGATGTCCCAGACAAGCAGCCCATTGGCATAGTTCTCACAGTGCTTGGGGTGGTGGTATTGGATTTTTGTGCTGATGCAACAGAGGGGCCAATTCGGGCCTATTTACTAGATGTGGTGGACAGTGAAGAACAAGACATGGCACTCAATATCCATGCCTTTTCAGCTGGTATGCGGTTAACTTGTATCTCTCCTGCAATTTTTGTATCTGCATGAAGTTGACAAGTCATTATTTGTCTGACTTTCATTGAAAGATTAGCTGTAGATGTTCACTGAACTTGCTCCTCATGTCCATACTGCATCCTAGCCATCCCAGTGTGGAGGGTCTTGATACTTTTTCTATGCAGAACCCTGGCTATGGCAAAATAACACTTGCAAGTGGAGACAGATAAAGCATCATATGATTACAGGCAGTCCTCGGACTTGTGACACAATTGGTTCCTGTAAATTGCATCATAAGTCGAAACATCGTAACTCGGAACCGCAATACACTCCATTGCGGGACCGAGCATCGTAAAGTCGAAACCAGTGGTCGTAAAAGTTGCATCAGGGGGTCAATTCAGAAATGTCATAAGTGCCGTTTGTCATAAGTCAAATGTCGTGAAGTCTAGGACTGCCTGTATTTGTATTACCAAAGCACTTAGAGGAGGACTCAGTCAAGATTAAGGGCCCTGTTGCACTGGGTGCTCTGCAAACATGTAGTAAGACATTCTCTTCCCTGAAGTACTTCCGATTTAAATAGAAAAGACGGACAAAAAATAATAAACTGGCCCAAGTTTCACCGTTATGGTGTTGTCAGTGAGTTATTCCACTAAAATAAATCTGGAGGTACATCAGTGTAACTGAAAGGAAAATTGGGTGTGGTGTATATTTAAAATGTATGGTAACATACCAAATGGATATTTGTTTCAGTTCACTCAAAGACATTAATATTAAAACTCTGGTTTTCCCATAGTTGTAAATGAACCAAATCATTAGAAATATGTGGGTTTAGGGCAGGGGTCCCCAACGTGGTGCCCGTGGGCACCGCAGTGCCTGCTGGGGCATCCATATGCACCCGCCTACTGGCTGCTGGACAAGCAGCCGCTGAAATGCTGCCAAGAAGCATTACCGACGAAATGCCGCCGAATTTCGGCGGAGACGCCTCTTGATGACACTGCTTCACGGCGGCATTTTGGCGGATGCTTGTCCGGCGACCACGGTCCTCGGCGGCTAGTCGTCCGGCGCCTGCCCCGTGGAAAAGGTTGGGGACCACTGGTTTAGGGCAGTATTGAAATTATGTACTCTGTCAATTGCATCAGCTTGTTATCACGTGATAACATTGGATTAACCGATCACATATGGTCTCGGAGTTTTATCTAAAGCTGTAGACTTAAAAAATGAATTTTCCATTTTGTGAGAGTTTGCGTGACCGCTTTTTATTTCTTCAACCTCTTCCCATTGCCAGACTGAGAGTTGACTGGAAATATATATTAAATTAAAGCTGGGAAATCCAGAATTCCAGTGCACTACCACTTAAAACAACTCATGGCAGTCTCAAAAATATTTTGCCTGTAATCAGAGACTCCTACTTCCCAGGAAACAAGAAATTGTCTTAAACTTAGTAGTGGAAACTTCTACATGTCTCACTTTCTGTTTGTGTATTTTTGGATCACCTTTGAGTGCTTTAGATGAGATGGTATTTCAAGGGAAACTTAAGTTTGAGATCCGACTGGAGGGTCAGACTGAATGTAACCTCTTTATTTTCATGCAGCAAAATAGTAACTTTTTTTTTCCCTTCTTCAGGTCTTGGAGGAGCCATTGGCTATATGTTAGGAGGGCTGGACTGGATGCAGACCTTCTTGGGTGACCTTTTTAAATCTCAAGAACAAGTACTTTTCTTTTTTGCAGCCATTATTTTCTCTGTCTCTGTTGCTCTTCACCTTTTTAGCATTGAAGAAGAGCAGTATAACCCTCAACAAGACAGAATTGAAGATGAAGCAGATACACTTTCTAGTGTTAAGCTGAGTGGCAGCCTTCCACCTCTGAATCGACTGAATGTAATTAGCGAGGAAGATCCCTATGGGACCTCTGTGTACCCAGAGGAGGTTCAGTCCGAGCAGGACCTTGATATGGAGTTCCTTGAGGTGGACATTGTAAGGAGTAAGAGCGATTCTGTTCTGCACATGCCAGATGCTACTCTGGAAATTGAATCAGAGCTGCTGTTTCTACATGACATTGAGCCCTCCATTTTTCAGGACCCTTCATACCCAAACACTCCCCTCAGCACCAGCCAGGAACTTCTGAAGTGCAAATTTAACCGCCTGTCTGCTTTCCTCAGGGAAAATGAAAAAGAGGAGATGTTGCTTGATAATCACTTGAATGAAGCCAAAGTCCCAAATGACAATGGCTCCCTACCAAAAGATCTCCTCAATGGACATGCTCGGATTGGCATGAAGCAATCTAGTACTTCAAACTCCATGCGCAGGCGACGGCACATGTTCTATCGGCAGCCATCTTACACCTTCTCCTACTATGGCAAAATAGGTTCTCACCGCTATCGTTTCCGACGGGCCAATGCCATTGTCTTGATCAAGTCCTCCCGCAGCATGAATGATATCTACGACATGCAGAAGAGACAGCGGCAGAGGTACAGGCACAGGAATCCAAGTGGCACCACGAATTCTAGTGGAGACACTGAGAGTGAAGAAGGGGAAACTGAAACCACTGTCAGACTTCTGTGGCTGTCTATGCTGAAAATGCCCAATGAGCTCCTGAGGCTTTGCCTCTGTCACCTCTTAACCTGGTTTTCCATCATTGCTGAAGCAGTGTTTTATACGGATTTCATGGGACAGGTCATCTTTAAAGGGGATCCCAAGGTGAGCAAAGAGCCTATGTAGCCAATGCAGAACTGCTTGTAATTATCCTGTTTTGATTATACGCTGGTAAATCTTTGTTTCGTGCAGGGCCCTTCGAATTCTACTGAATTGCAAGCCTACAATGCCGGAGTTCAGATGGGCTGCAGGGGCTTGGTCATTTATGCTGCGACTGCTGCTGTTTGCTCAGGTAAGAGACTCCATGCCGACAAGCAATGAAGTATTTCTCACTAATCATGTGAGTGGGATACTGCTGGGACAGTATGTTAAATATTTTTTTTCAATGTAAAAATATAATTTTGTCTAGACTCCAGAGTGCACCTTCCAATCAGTTCTTGCAAGATTGAGGGAGGGGCATGAGAAAACATGTGAAATGCATTTGCAAGTTATAATTAGGATATCTCCATTAATTTAATTTATCTGCTAGAACTGGAAGGGACCTTGAAAGGTCATCGAGTCCAGCCCCCTGCCTTCACTAGCAGGACCAAGTACTGATTTTGCCCCAGATCCCTAAGTGGCCCCCTCAAGGTTTGAACTCACAACCCTGGGTTTAACAGGCCAATGCTCAAGACACTGAGCTATCCCTCCCCCTAATGGGAGTCTTGAGGCAGCTCCTCAAGTGTCTGTATGGCAAAGTACCTCAAATGCAGAAATACGAGCACCTCCTTTCTAATCATTTAAAACCTAAAACCACTTCTGAGGACATTTTGTGACTTTTAGGAAGCCAGCCATCAGAAAACTAAAACTAGGCCTATCAAAAATGTTAATATTTTGTGTGTGTGTGTAAACTTAACACCAGATTCAGGTCTTAGAATGGTGTGTGTATGTATACACACACCATTCTAAGACCTGAATCTGGTGTTAAGTTTCTGGCAGATAAGCACCCTATAAACTTTAGAGCTACCATTTGCACTTGAAATATACTGTACTATAGAGCTTTAGACCTACTTTAAATCTGCCTTTTGCAGCCCACACATGGGTGCATATGCACATCTGAATTACAATTTAATATCCTTGGGACCATCTCATTATTCAGGCATGTCCAGCCAGATGTCTCATTCTAAAATACAAAAGGAAGTCTGGCTCTGGGGCTGGATTATTTATGTAATTATCAAAAGCATGTAATTTAGTAAATATCTCTGAGTTAGGAACTGAATCTATCCTCTGCTCAAAATATCTGGACACTTTTTTTTCCTTTAACAGAAAATGTTAGTTAATACCATTGATCACATATAGTGGTACCATGATAGCACTGAATTGGAATCCTGCCACACCTGAATTCTAGTCCCAGCTCTGCCACAGGCTTGAATTGTGGCCTTGGGCAAGTCACTTAACCTGTGTCTGTTCCCCTTTCTTTGAAATGGGGATAACATGTTCCTACCTCCTAGGTAGGTGGTGAAGATTAATAGTGCTTGTTCAACACTCCGAACATATAAAAAGTGCCATGTAATCCTTAAATGTTATGTCAGACTGAAGGACTGAGTATTGTAAAACGTAATTCAATAGACTGATGATGTGTATTTGATTTTTGTTTTTAATTCTCTGCAGCTTTACTACAAAAATACCTGGACAACTACGACCTTAGTATAAAGGTGATCTACATTCTGGGCACACTGGGTTTTGCTATTGGAACTGCAGTGATGGCGATGTTCCCCAATGTGTACGTTGCTATGATAATGATCAGCACTATGGGAATAGTCTCTATGAGCATATCCTACTGTCCTTATGCGCTTTTAGGACAATACCATGATATTAAAGAGGTATGTGAAATATTTAATCACAGCAGTTCACTTGCACCTCTCTGTTTAGATTGTGTGAGTGACGAAATAGATCTGCCACACCCACTTGCTTGGGATATATGCATTGTTGGGGCATCTCCCAGAGAAAAGATTATGATAGTGAACAGCAATGACTGCTACTTAATCAGGCCACAATTAGCATAAACTCTGGTCAGGGGGGACACGTGAGCTTGATGCCAAGTTGCTAAGTGATGATGTAAAAGGGGTTAAATGCATATGAAATATGAGCGCAGGCCTTTTAATGAAAAAGGAGTGGTCAAGTGATGATGAAAAAGTGACACAATGAATGCAGTCATTGCACTCATTCATTGCTATGTCTTAAATCTTGGCCAACCTTTTTGTTTAAAGGACCTGTCTCCTTAATTGGGAGGATAGGCTGTCTACAGAGCTGTCCCATTAAAGCACCATCTGCTGAATTGTAAACCTGTTAGAGGTTCTGATAACAGTCTGGAGATACGATACCTGGGGTTGTAAGTGCAACGATTCTGCTGGAAATGAGTCAGGACAACAGAAGTGCAGTCAACTTCACTTTCAGATTCTTAGTACTGCTGTGTTTGGATTCCAACCTGTAAGAGTACTTCTTGGACACATCTGTTTTCATCGACATTGTCTAAAATCATTGAAGTTTCTACTGTTCAAGTCATTTAAAAAATGACCTCTTATAAAATTTAATTTTGAGCCAACTGTGATGGCAAAGGCCCTTAAACTGGAGTGATTAATGGCCTGTCTCCTGCAAAATAAGCAGGAATTATCACTCCAGAATAACGGATTCCAGATAGCTGATAGACCTTAATAAGAGCTGTGTGGATAGTAGTATTTTTATCGCCTCCGTGTACCATTTAATCTTCAAGCAGAAGCGAAAGTGTTGCCTGTTTAGCCATTCAGCATTTTTTTCCTCTCTCTGTCTCTGTCTCTCTCTCTCTCGTGTCCAGGAGGGGATGTGGTTCAGGAAGTCTGGGAAAATTGTTTACACTTAGATGCCTGATTTCTAATGTATATTCCTTATCTTTCAGTATATTCACCACAGCCCTGGAAACTCAAAGCGAGGATTTGGCATAGACTGTGCTATCCTGTCATGCCAGGTTTACATCTCCCAGATCCTGGTGGCCTCAGCACTTGGTGGAGTGGTGGATGTAGTAGGCACAGTCCAGGTTATTCCAATGGTGGCATCAGTAGGATCCTTCCTGGGCTTTTTAACCGCTACATTTTTGGTGATTTATCCTGATGTCACAGAGGACCCAAAGGAAGAACAGAAAGGACTGAGCCCTCCAGAGACCACCGAAAGCAATGGTGTGGATGCAGAGAAACCAACTGCTATAAAGCTCTCGCGTAAAGGGGCAGCCTCATCAGAATTGGAAAGCGAGTCAATAGTTTGAACTGGTCACTGTTATTTATACACATTCCAAGCAGTTCAGGTGCATGAATGCAGATGCATGAATGAGGACATTCTTAAGGAAAAAAATTCTGACTCTCTTCAATAGTTACTTTTTGCTTAAATTGCAGCAAAAAATGGCTCTTTCATGCGAAAACGTAGATGAAATTCTGTAGTCCTAGGATAGGTTTGAACAGATAGCTATTATGCCGATTGCTTTCTCTACCATTTAGAAATTGTCACTTCTGAACACTTTTTAAATTAAGAACACACATTTCAAATCTATAAATCTGCAGGTACATTGTTCGTTCTTGCATGTTTTTGAAAATGTCATGACTGATTCACAGTGTATACAATTATCAGTTTAGAAAAATGAAGGTTGCTTGCAATTTTTAGACTGTAATTGAAAACAAAAGCTATTTTGACCCTAGGCTTCGCTAATTTTTTTTGTCTGAACATTTCAGATCTTGCTAATGTAATAGGTGAATCAAATGCATAGACGCCTTTCTATTTTTTCTTTTTCCTGTACACCCAATATTTGGTTTGACAGCTACAATTTTTTAACATTTTGTTTGGATTTCATCCTATTTTAGTGGGTGCAATTACTACCAAGTATTTTTCTTTGCAATTACTTGTTTTAAAAAAGCAATTACTACAGTTTAAGAGAACTGCTGTCAATTTTTATTCAAACCGTTCAACAAATCTGTTCCCAAGTACTGCTGCTTGTCAGAAATTGATGGTATTGGGTGTATGGTTTAGCTGCTGATGGAAGTAACAGCAGCTGGGAAGGTGATCAGCATTTGCAGTGAGTGCAGAATTTAACAAGCGGCATTGGAACATGCTGTGACAATTTTAGCAGGGAGCTTTGTGTGTTGAACTTACTAGGGTTAATTTTTCTCTTGGTATTTAAAGCTGATCATCTCATTTTGATGAAACTGCCATGGAGAAGGGAATTTCATTCAGTTGCCTTCATGGAATTGATGTGAGAATTCTCTTTAGAGGGGAAGGAGGTTGTTGATTGCACTTTTAGAATCCTTTAACCCTCTGGTTGGGAATCACAGTAGTATAGTCTGTCAGTACAACAAGGTAAACCGAAGGCCTACCTCTATAACTTTATGCCATAGTCTGGTTATATAAAAATCTGTGTCAGAAAGAGTTTTGGTCCTTAAAATCCAATCCAGGAGCATGTTATTTAGTTCCTGTCCCTACATAGGAGTTGTATGCTGGAGCTCTTTTGAGCTGCTGTCCTGATGTATAATTCCAGATTCAGGACATAGCTGCAGTGCAAAGAAACTTTCAGTGACGAGTGATAGGAAAGATACTATTTTAATTTAAATGCTTAACTGAATTTTTAGCAATGCCCAAAACCAGGGGTAGACGTAACTCAGACGCAGCAGCCTTTTAAAGTGTCTTTATAAACAAAACCACCTAACTTCCAATCCTTTCTTTATAAGAAGTGTTTGTAACTCTATTTTCTCATTTCCACATGGAATAGAAGAGACTACAGCGAGTTCACAGGTTCAATCAGGCAAATCCAGACCACTGTTGTAATATTTCTGCTGCCTCAAATTCATTAAATCGTTGCAGTACTTTAGAATCATGCTGCAGTAGTCCTTCAAAAGCAAAGTTTTATATATATATTTCAAAAGGACAAGCCGTTTTTAATTACTTGAATCGTACGTGTATTTAAGAGAGGATCTATATTCTGGTGTAGTTGAAGCTAACTGGCTGTCTTGCCAATGTCGTTGATAAATTACTGATGGCATCATATGTTTACTTCTTAGCTGAAGAATTTTAGGCAGTACTCATGTCTCTGACAGGAGTGAATATACTGTTTTTACATTGAGTGCTATGAAATTCCACCACATATACAGAATTGCACAGGACTCTTGTTTGAAGTGTGTTAAGGAAAAGAAATCATTTTTTTTTTTTTTCTTCCTGTGAATATTTTTTATTAGAACACTTCTGAATTTTGTGTTCAGACCGGAGAATAATACTACTGAAGCATTTAAGACCTTATTGAAGAAATCAGAAATATTTCTCACTGAACTCTTGGAGTGAGTTTTATCATCTCTGTATATAGTCTAGTAGGGTTCACATATAACAGAATTGCAGTGCTGTTTCACCTAAAATTGGCATTCCTGTGAAATACAAATCTAATTAGACAGTTTTAAAGTTTGGCATCAATATTTTATTGTAAAATACTCTAAGGATTCTGCTGCTTTGTTAAACGGACACAGTCAGTAGTTTTTTAGTAACTTACACATAGAAACAACTTTTAAAGTTACCGTTGCATGTGAGATTTGTCTATCAATTTAATCTGTAATACCAATCTGGTCCTTTTTCCTCTTGACAAATGTTTCACTGGATGTTATTTAAATTAGCATTACCCAGCATAGCGCTTTCTTGAGTCAAAATGTGCACTGGCATCACCAACTGGTGACAATTTTTAGCCTTGGAAAGAGCAGTTGGCTGCCTCTTGCTACATAGCGAATAGAGGGATCATAAAACTTTGCTTTTTGGAGCTGGCCACATGCACACTTCCTCTCTCCCTTCTTCCCCCCCCCCCCCCCCCCCCCCCCAATAGGAAGGTGAAGGTTTGGTTGAGGGGTGGAGTCAATTTCAGATCCAGAGGATTTCAATCAGGTCAGATGGAATTTTGTGCTGACCAGCCTTTACCAAGCCTCTTTCCTAAGAATTGGAGACTAGAATGTGCATATTTTGGGCTGGGAAAGCATTGTTTAGATTATCCCATTCAAATGTAAACCAGCTATGTTGCTCTGTAGCACAACGTTTTACTGCGCTGCAGCAAAGTGAAGGTCCCAGGGAAACAGTCATTCAGTGTAAACACGTTTGCGTCCTGCTGGCAATACTTCATGTTTGGGTAGCCCTCTTTAGGCCTTCAATGAATTGTAACCGAAGTAGCTAGTTCTCTAGCCTAGCCAGGTTATGGAGCCTGACGAAATTAAAGATGCTTTTCAGCTTTGAACTTGGACAGGTTGCTTCCTAGTGATGATTATCGGAGGTTTTTAATTCTAGAGCTCTTTGATTTTGAGAGATTCCCTTTGTAGCCCAGGCTTTTCTTTGGGGTAGGTAATGTATCCTATCCCTCATCTTCACCTGCAAAGAGATTATTACTTTGATGGGTTTGACTAGTGCAACCTTAAAGTGTAATCACCTCATTTCTTGTTGTGGAATTGACGGGAGGAAAAAAGCTGAGGAGAGCTGTTTAACTTCCTGGTGACTCTACATAGTGTTCAGGTTTGCCACTCTTACTACTTAGTCCACTTCATCTTCTGTATGCTAGCAAATAAGATGCATACTTCAGCAGGTTTAAGTTTTGGTAGTTTAATTCTTCCTGTGTTTCTCTGTACCATATAGTATGTTACATCCACTCATTAAAAATCTTTGTTGATAACACTTGACAGCTTTAGGTTCATGTTCTTAAAAGGTTAAATTAGTTAAGTCTCTTTGCGTGAGAGATCCAGTTGCTAGGCATCAAGTCTAGCATTATGCTGCATAAAGTCAGAGAGGCTTGAACATAACCATTTTTGGAAATTATAAAATTGAATTGGCTGCCTTGGTTTATCATAGTCAAATCGTATTTGAACCAAAGCAGCTCAGTAAGGATTTCAAAAAATAGAAGCAATAATTTCTTAGGAATGTTTTCTTCCAATTACTCAAATTATTTTCCTGGAGATTTATTACCTAAATAACCTTTAAATAATTTTAAGCTGATTTATCTCTGATCCACTCTGTCAACAGTCAGTTCAGGACAACTGTTGGTGAGGAAAGACGCATGCCTTTCACAACAAGGTGCAAACAAGCATTTGGAGGAGAAACAACAAATCCGATGCAAATTACAACTCTCTGAATCTCCTGTGTCCTTGTTGGCCTATCGTAGGTGGGCCTGTTTGTAAAATATGGAACATTCCCCACCTCAGAAGTCTGACCAGCAGGGACACTCTGAACGTAGACTCCTGCTCCTGGGAATCAGAATTTTCCCATCACTAGCCACAGTTCTATGAGTGACTTTCACTATGGAAAATCTGGCTGACCGATTCAGTTGTCAAACATGCCAAACGTTCCCCAGAAAGCTAATTTTTTTTTATAAAAAGGGCATGGATACTAGGGCAAGGGGAGTCTCACTCGAGGAGGAATGCCTCTTGTCCCAGAGCATTTGAATAACTACATGGCAGAGGTGGCAGTATTGGGAAGTAGGTCGTTTAAGGCTAAGTAGTCTCGCTAGAACCCATATCGCTAATCTTGGGTTTTGGTGATGTAGGACTTGCTTCAAAGCCCAGGGAAGTCAATGGAAGGACTTTCATTCACTCCAGTGGGCCTTGGATTGGGTCCTTATTACCCATTTGCAGTTCTCTGGAATAAGACTAAATTTACAAATGGTGGGAGGAGAAAGTTAAATAGCTTCGCTGGAGACAACAGAAGCACAGCTGGTGGGCTCCCTCCTTGAAACCTATTTTGATAGTCAAGATTATTTTTCTTCAACATTTCCATATTTTTCCTAACTGCAATTTAATGTGATTTGGTTGCGTGATAGTACCTAGTTTTACCTCTAGTTTATATATAGAATTTAAAACTTTCAGTGACTGAGCTAGAGGTAAAACTAGGTACTGAACTATATAGTTTGGGCCAAAATATCCTTGGTGGTGTAGGCTCTTCCTAAATTGTACTAAGTAATGTTGTTTTTTCACTTGAGTTCTTCCCATTTTCCCCATTTCTTAGTCTGCTGCAAGATGAACTAAGCTATAAAATATATATCCTGTTTCAAGAACACCTGCATGAAATTCCAAGCATCTGAAATATCTGTTGTGGAAGAGTGATTGTTTCTATTTGCAACTGCCTTTTCCTTGTTTTCTGTTGTTAGGCCAAATAAATGTAATGCACGCCAAATGTTGCACATGAATGGTATTGATGACTGTGTAAGAAATACCAAATTTTATTTTTCCTTAAGGTGATTTTTATGGCTATATATAGTCCTTGAGCTTAAGCCGCCACACTGCAAGTTTGTAAATTTTGCATTGAAAAGGGTCATTCTGAAAGGATAAGCTACCCAGAGTTATCTATTTCTCATGTTGCATCCAGAATAAGCATATTGCAAATGCATCGTCTACTAACTCAAATGTTAAACTCTGTTTTTATTTGAAGGGATTTTTCACTTCAGCAAGGGGAAATTGGATCCGAGAAGGACTGTATTCTCTTTTCACAATGTCACTAATGCGTGACTTCAGCCAGTCAGGGTAGAAAGGTACTGCCATTAAGATGCTTGGTTTTGCCCTGCTTAAATGGAAGATAATTTCCTGTAAGATTGATTTGAATTTCTAGACCTGAACAACCTTCAAATTTGTCTTGCTTTTAACCTGGCCTTTCCAGTCTGCAAACAGTTGCTTTGGACCTCTGGAGAGACAAATAGCTTTGTCTGATGCGCAGGGGACTGAAAACCTGTTGCATCATACAGCATCCTGATTAACCCAATGACAATAGGAGCTGTCATTTCTGATGCCAGCAGTAAACACAGACTTCTTGTAGTGCTGTAGCTGCTGTCAATGTAACACAACTGCAAACAAATTTTTTTCCCCTAGCAAATATTGCACCCTAATACAAGCGTATAGACCTCCAGTGCAAACTTCCGGAAGAGAGAACCCACCGCAGGAGTCCACGTTTGAATTCTGGCTCTTTTTATTCAAATTTTAAAATCCCATTTAAAGATCTAGGAATGTACCCCTAAAACACTATTAGCTTTATTGATTTAATACCCACCAGTGCCAGCTTTATTTCCAAGTTGTATTTAGTAGAACAAACCCCAGGTGGCATTAACTCTGAACAAATTGGTGGTTCCTAATTTTTCTTTCTGATGTAACATGGACCCCAAACCCTTTTGGTAGCCAAATGACTAGCTTATTTAAAATGCCTCATATTAATAGAAAGCTGCATATAGGCATCTCATAATGAAAAAAATATTTGGTTCCATTGTGAACTGGCCATATGACAACTACTTTTTTATCAACTTATTAAGTTGGGGCAGTATAATAGCTCTTGCTGAGTTTAGCAATGTTTATAAGCGTGTGTTAAACACATACTAAGTTTTATGAGGAAAAAGGGATAAAGAAAAGCAATGTCACAGATGAATGTGTTTGAGTAGACAGCATACTTTTTTTATTTCTACACTGTTAAGCTTATTTTCTGTTTTTAAGGTCAAACTTTATTGCATGAGAAACTTTTACTGTGTTCTGCACTTTCTCTTTTTTGTATAACCTTGATTTTTCATTTATGCATAGAAAAAAATGGTTTTAGAAATACTCTACTCCACATTGCATTGTGTTCCAATCTGTTGTTCTACAATTCAATCTTAATAAACATTTAAATAAGAGTTTGTGTGATGTCTGAATCCTAAGTACAAGTGCCGGTACTGTTTTTGAAAATGCATGTCTGGTGCATATCTCAACCAAGTGTTCTGGAGAGTACGAGTCACTAGTGAATGAGGTGTGACTTGGTTTTAAGAGTGAGTCAAGAACTCTTGCCCTCTAATATTCACTTTCTGTACTGTCTCTGGCCAGTCATTTAACCGCTCTTCTTTGCATTCCTCAACTGTCAAATGAAAATAATATTCCTCAACCTTTCAAAGTTTGAGTGTCTTAATTACCTTGTGTTGTGTAAACATTTAAATACGAAGTGTTACAGTTCGGGCCTCGACCGTGCTCCAAACACGTTACACCCTTCACATATTTGACTAACCCTTGTGACATGGTCATGACACAGCGAGAAATATTAGAACATACCATCTGTCAAACACCAAAACCAGCCTGGAATGTAGTAAACCTACGTAAGCGCAGAATGGCTTGAATTGAACCATTCCTGTGTGTAATGAGAAGCTGTCATTAACGTTTTTGATAACTCTGTAAGTCTGTAACTAGACCATTAAAAGGCACTTGAGATCATTTATCATTTTCAATAGCAAGTCTATAAAATAATAAAACCCAAGTCTGACACTAGTATACTGACCTTGGGTTGTACTATTATACCTTGATTTTTGCATACCATACTTTGTAGTCTGTGCCTTGTAGAATCTGCTTGGCTGCAAACCCCTGTTTTAGTCTCTGTGAACTGGCTGAGGTACCTTGTGTTGCAGAGACTGCTATTGAGGACTTTAATTCCTAGCACGTTTACAGACTTCATGCTCTGGAAACTGGTCTGCTCCAGTGAAGAGGCAGTGGTTCTGCATCCATAGATCATTACCTAAGATGGTACAGTGATCCACCTATCACTAGGCAATAACTTTGCCTATATTTCTGACACACTCAGGATCCATGTTGCTGGGAGGCACGTTTGAATCCACAGTCACTTTTTTTAATCTGGAGGAAAGCAACCCCAGCTTGGCTTTGAAACCAGTGTTTGTCTGCCTTTGTCCAAAGAAACCAGTTCAAATTGACCGTCCACTTCGGTTGTATTGGTAAACTGGCAGGACTGAAGCCTGAAGGAGTCTTGAAGGCTTCTGCAGACACATCAGTAATCAGACTAGCCCTACCAGCTGACATTTGCAAACTTGCAACATGAAGTGCTCTCAATATTGTCTCACTTCTAACCTCCAATGCTATTAGTTTGTTGGAAGGTTTTTATTCTGAACCCTTTCTCATGGGGACAACTCACAACTGGTCTAAGTAGGTGCAATTTCATGGAAGTCAATGGACTGTGTTTCCTAGCATTGGTTTTAAAATAAGCTATGTCTACACTTTAAACAGTACAGCGGGACTGTTCTAGCACTGCAGTGTTTGATGATAGATGCTCACTACAGTGACTGGAGGGGTTCTCTCATCTCTAGCTACTCCAGCTCCCCAAGAGGCTGTTTACGTCAATGGAAGAATTCTTCCATCAACTTAGCGCTGTCAATACTAGGGGTTAGGTCACCTTAACTGCATCACTGAGGGGTGTGGTTTTTTTTCACACCCCTGAGCAAACTTATCTGGGTCAACTTCACTTTCGAGCGTAAACCAGCCCTAACTTTATTACCCACCTCCCAAGAGCTTTATTCTTCAGCCAACAGAATAATGCTCATGGATTTGCGGAATGTTTTCTTCCACATGGGAGTGGGTTCAAACTACTGCTCAGGTTACGGCATAGGCAAAAACTTATCATAGCAATAAATCTGACCTTTGGCATGGTGTGCTTGCCTCAGGCGAGGCCTGTTGGCAGTCCCTGAAGGGAAAAAAAATTCAATTAATTGAGCTGACAGCTTATTGTGTTGCAAGGCAGAAGTTGCCCAACTTAGAATGATCCTGCTATAAATACCTCAGAAGACTCCCCTCAAAGGTAAGTCTCTTTTTTTTTCTTTAGTAAACCCCCCCCCCTTTGGTCCAGGCGAACATTCCCAGAACATTGGGCTACCAGGGCTTTATGCTGCAGGCTGCGAGTGATGCTGCCAACCCCTCACGCTCATGCTAAGAAACCCCCCATCACGCTGGAAGGAAGAGAAGTGTGCAGTGTTCTGTTGGCATTCACAGGACCTCTCGTGCTCTGCCCTGAGAGATTGCATGAAACACGAGTTGAGTGAAGTAACCTGTCATAGTCGCACAGGATTTTCATCATCCATGCTGAGCTACAGCCTGACTGAATGTTAAAAGGGTGAAGAGATCCGAGACCAGTCAAGCTATAAAACCAAAGTGCTAGGGGGTAAGGAGTGTGATAGAAAGGAAAACCTAACACAGAACTAGTCTTAAGCCCCCCGGCAATTGGTCTGCTTGGTGGTGCCTGTGAATGTACCCCATTAAGAGTATAGTCTACAGATTGTAGCCTTCCTCTCTGATACGGCAGTGTGCTCGGGCAGCTTGTTTAAAGAAAAGACCCTCACCCTCCTAATAGCTCCATTTACTCAGTTGAGCATCTTCCCACATTCTGTGCTTCAAGAGAAGGGAGGCAGAAGCCCATGGGGCCATCAACAAGCTGCTTCGCTTCGAATTCCTCAGGCAGGGCCCTGTTACACGTGTACCCAAACTCTGACGCCACAAAGAGTCGTCTGACCACAGTTACGCAGCTGGGGTGTGGAGATGATCCTGGTCAACCTTTGTGCTGCTGTGTCCTGCTTGAAGTGACTCTGGGGGAGAGTGTCCCTCTGGAAAGAAAGGGGCTGAGCCGGGGAGAACCCCTCAGAGGAAAAGCTTTCTGAAGTGGGGAGAAGAAACATGTGCCTTACTGCTGGCAGTAGAAGGGAGGGATATGCTGCAGGGTGTGCTAAATCCTATGGGAGAGGAAAGTGTCCTGAATTAATCAGGATCCAGAAAGAACCACAAGCGCTAGTACTAATCCCTGCATCAGAGGATACAATCAGCACCCCCTGAGCATATCGCAAAGGGAGGAGAAAATGCCCATTGTATAACTCAGGAAAAATGACTAATACCCCTGCTCACCGCTTGTCTCTCTGTCAGGCTCTGCCCTGTGTGCTGGATGACATGATCTCCCTACAGAATAGGGTTCCTCAAAAAGCACCAATGAATCAACCCCTTGCAAGAGCAGCCTTGCCCGGGGGTGGCGTACATCATGTTTATCGCTAGAGGATCGGGAACAGCTAATGATGTAAGGACGTTACGGGTCAGGGAGGGGGTGGTTTTGACATCTTTGGAAAAGTGCCATTGAAGGCGTGAGAGAAGGGAGGGTTCCATCACCCAGGCTATTGTCTGCATTCAGTGTTTGTTATGCCACACCATAGACTGGCCCGGTAACATTAGAATTGTATCAGCTGGTTTTAAAGCGATAGACCCACCCTAGACTCCAGCAGTAAAATCTGTTCCATGAGGTGACAAGCTAGAGAAGAGTGTTCACTGCGAATTGTGCCAGACGCACGGTCTCATCCCGCAATGCTGCTGCTCCTCCCAAGCTGGTAACGACCACTTACTGGTGTCTAGATCTGGGACTCCGAATAAAATACCTGGTTTTTACCTTGGCAATAAGACTTTTTTTTGTGGTTATAGTACAAAGCCTAAGGAGATCTTATAAATATAGTCCAACAGTTTGAAGCTAAATGATCACAGGATGGTTACAGAACTGAACATAACGACTCCTGGTCTGGTAACACGTCTCTGACAGTGGCTGGACAATGGTGCAAGAAGGGAAAGCTTCTTTCTAAGCCCCTCAATTATAGGTTGATCTATGACCCGAAGCATGACCGTTTCAATCTCTTCCGAACGTCTTTAAAGCTCTGGATGTTCTTATCTAAATAAATATCTAATCCTTTTTATGAATCCTGCTAAGCTCTTCATGATATCTCTCTGGTATCTTTTGGCAATGACTTCCACTGGCAAATTTTTGCATTGTATAAGTATTTCCTTTTTAAATTGGCTGTCTTAATTTAATTGATTTATTGTCCTTTTGTTCACACATTCAGTACAAGACCGTGGGCTGGGATCCCATTCTACTTTGTATATAGCATGTATTATTTTGCATATCTTTATCATGTCCCTTTATTCACCGTGTCTCAGTCTAAAGCAAACAGTTCAGCTCTTTGCAATCTCCATTTAGGGAAGTCTTTTTATGCCTCTGGTTTGTTACTGGCTTGTTGCCTCCTCCTGGGGAGGGACTTGGGTTGTGAACTTTCATTTAATGGTGGTATTACTTATTTGTCTAGGAGTCATGGCCCAGGAGCCCATTAGGGGAGGTGCTGTACAAACACAGAGCAATAATATTTTGCATGCTTGTAGAGCCCTTGCTAACACATGGTGTGCTGCTTTGTTCACCGCGCTCTACATAGTATTTTATGAGTAGGGCTGCCTGGTGGCACAGAAAATTGGATTCCAATAGTTGAAGTTTCCAGAAAAATTATCCCACCGTGAGATGAAAAGCTAAAAACTTGAAAATGTTGGTGGAACTGAAATCCCATCATTTGTTGTAGGAAACACTGAAATGTGCTCTGTTTTCCCGGGGGCAGTGAGAGCCCCTCCTTCTTGCTATGGCCCGTCTGCTGTGAGGGGACTGACGGAAGGCTAGCAAAGCTGTGTGCAGACAGACGCATGCTCTGCACGCCGGGCCTGTCTGAACGCTGCCAGGAAATTCTCTGACACTGATGAGAAACATCCCTCAAGGCCGGAGTTTATTTGTAGGGCAAAAATTACACTGGGTCTGCCTGCACCGGCTGCAGTAAAGCATGTTTGTCTGTGGTGCAGCTGGAGGGACAGGTCATGCTGGTCTTTGCCGAGTTAATGGGCGTGGGGAGGGCTTCTCAGGCTGTGCCACTGTGGAAGCCCTTAGCTGACCAGAAAAAATCAGAGACTTAATCCTGGCTGCGAGAGGCAAAGCTGAACAGCTGCTGTCCTTATCTGTCCCCTGAAAGGGCAAAGCCAGCTGCTGGCTTGGACAGAAGGGCCCTCACAGTTCATGACTGAAGGAGAACCTGCTCCCAGCTGAGCAGCCCCCAGGGGAGTGCCCTGAGCAGCTCCTGTGCCCAGTGGACCGGCTGATGTAGGACTCAGCTGGGGGGAGGGGGCATTGCTGCCTCCGTTAGTGAGGTGGGGGCATGAGTGGTTCCTGCAATAACCCCCCCACTCACACTCCTGTTGTCCCCCTGCTCTGCTCACACCCTGTTGGAGAAATGGGGCGGTGCAGGGGGTGGAGGTGTCTAACTTCAGCCACCACAACAAAAGGGCTCCTCAGGCAGTAGCCTTGCATGGCCTAGCTCTACCCTTACCTACGGGCCTTGGACATGGGGCAGCCGAACACCTGCTTTATTTCTTCTTCTTCTCCTCCCCCCCCCCCCCCCCCGCAACGCTCCATCATTTCCGTGGCATCCAACCAGCCCAGCCTACCAGTGCCTGAGAGCTGCACAAGCTTTACCGTACTTATCCTCGCAACACCCTGGGAGCTGGGGCAGTGCTCTGGTCCCCACTGTACAGCTGGGAACACAGCACAACTGATCTGCCCATGGTCACAGACAGAGCAGGGACTTGATTAGATCCTGTAGCCGGAGGCTGAGGCTAACCCCCTAACGCTGGGCCAGCCGTGAGCTGTGGGCAGGTGCCTGATGTCAGAAAGGCCCAGAGGAGCAATCCGTGCTTGAGGGCAGCTGCTCTGTCCTCTTCCACTCAGCCAAAGGGAGTGAAATGCAGCGGGAGTGGAGGGGCCCCCAGCAGAGACAGAGCGAGCTGCTGCACCCCCCCTCCCCACAGGTGGTTGGGGCACAGAAGGGTGTGTCGGGGGGGGGGGTAGAGTAGAGGCTGGCTAGGGTTGGGGGCTGGCTCTCCTTAGCTAGGGTTACCATTCGTCTGGATTCCCCCGGACATGTCCGGCTTTTTCGAGTTAAAA
>NC_048299.1:273810396-273902851 GCF_013100865.1 Trachemys scripta elegans | reverse complement strand
GGGGGGCAGTCAGGGGACAAGGAGTGGGGGGGAGGGTTGGGGGTTCTGAGGGGGCAGGAAGTGGAAGGGGCAGGGGCGGGGCTAGGACAGGATGGGGGCGGGGCTAGGACAGGACAGGGGCAGGGCTCCTCCCGTCCTCTTTTTTGATTGTTGAAATATGGTAACCCTATCCTTAGCCAGACCACCCAACTCAGTGTAGCCCCTGGAGCAGAGACCCCTGTGTGACTAAAGGAGAGGAAGCCAACCGTGGCTACGCGTGCCCAAGACTCAGCCAGAGCTGGGCACGTTACCTCTGGGGGCTCTCAGGGCCAGGCCAGGTTTACGGACGGGGCCCTGCCTCAGCCCAAGGGGCTGGGCTCAATGCCCCCTCCAGGTCCCTAAGCACCTAACGTGGCAAGCAATGGAGCAGCGTGTGCCTCCTTCCCCTGCGATACAGCAGGCAGCCAGTGGGGGGAGATGCTTGGTGCACTCCTGGCTCACCCCCCATGTAATCACCTCATAACCCCCTGAGGGGTCCCTACGCCCACTTTGAGCACCCCCGCTTTAAAGGAACCAGCAACCCTTAGTGTTGCTCTGAAGGGAGCGGGCTGGACATTGTTGAGCACCTAGTGTTGGAGAAATTCAGGGCAGGAGAAGGGGGGGCAGGGGGTGGGGGACATCTTGCCAAGCGTAACCAAGGCTGGTGGAGGCCTAGGGCCGTGCTGCTGGACTGACCTGCTGAGTCAGCGCACAGGGGGTGGGTGTACGCTGGCTGGGAGGGCCCAGATAAGCCAGCTGCAGAACATGTTGTGGCCCTCAGGAGTACAGGGCAGGCAGTGGCATTACCCATCACTAGGCCGGCTGCCCCCCCCCCGGAAAATGACAGCCAGCAAGGGGGGGGGAACATGCAAAGGCAGCCTGGGGAGCTGTGCGTGTCAGCCCCTCCTGCCCCCTGAATTAAGTGGCACCAAGGCTTAGTGCCCTGGGCACAGCAGTGAATATCACCCACGCTGACAGCAGCACTGGCCCCTTGCTCCGCCCCCACCCAAAATACAGGCTGCCAGCCACATCCGCCCTCCTCACGTAACGCGCTGGCTGGGAGCAAACTGTCGTTGGTCAGCAGGGCCAGCTCCAGGGTGTTGGCCGCCCCAAGCAGCCAAAAAAAAGCCACGCTCGCAATCACGATCAGCGGCAGCAATTCGGCGGGAGGGCCTTTGCTCCCAGCAGGACTGAGGGACCGTCCGCCGAATTGCCGCCGCATTCCTGGACGTGCCGCCCCCCCTCTCCGGAGCGGCCGCCCCAAGCACCTGCTTGCCAGGCTGGTGCCTGGAGGAGGCCCTGTTGGTCAGGCGGCTGCTGCTGTGGCCACAGCTGTCCCCGTTAGCCCCTGCCCACCCCACGCAGCCTCCCAGGAGCAGACGAAGCAGGGCCAGCCCCAGCTATTTGCCTGGTAGGGAAAGGCCAGGCCGGCCCATGTGACACTCTGAGGGGGAGGGCGGGCACCGCCTGAGGAGGCAGCAGCGGTGCATATTTCCCCAGGCCGGCCCAGAAGCAGTGGCCTAGGCTGTGATGCACACCTGCTCTCCCCCCTTTCGAGTCCTGGGAGGGCCCATGAGGTCAGTGGGGGGGAGAGAGTGGGGCTAACAGAGCATCCCATGGCACTGCAACCTCCTGTAACACCGACAGCAGACCCCAGTCGCTGGCAGGCAGGAGCCAACCGGGGACCTCTGGAGCTTAGTGCATGAGCCGCTACAGCGTGAACTAAAAGCCACCTGGCTGTTAGAGAAAGCAATTAATGCATTTGTGCTACAGCCTTAGCTCTCAGTGCCACTAGATGGGCCAGAACACCACACCCAGCAGGCGTGTGGGTTACACAAGTGCTTTACAGCCAGCAAGAATGGCGGCATTATAATTCTTGACGTCTGCTTTGTGTCCATTTATTCTTTTTGCGGATCCAGACTAACATGGCTACCACTCTGCAACCTTTCTCTGAGCCGTGAGCTGACTGGCCCCTCACAGGAAGCCCAGCTGAGAGGCAAGAAGGTGCCACTTTTACACAACAGTACTTGTGACTGTAATTGCCCTTTGGGCCAAGTTAATTGCTGGTGTAAATCCCCAGGCTTCTATGGAGCGCAGCAGAAATAAATGAGGCACTTTGACTGACCTCCTGGGGGAAGTGAACAGCAAATGGTGCTGAAGTGAACAGACATGCTGGGTTCCCAGAAGCAGCTACTGTGGATGGAGCTAGAGCAACTCCTATTTCCTCTGCTGCTGGTAGTTATGCCTGGGAGAATTATCTGCCACTACCAATGCAAGATTGGCGCAGAAATTATGCTCAGAATTTCTTTTCCTCCTGCAGAAATGGGCTGCAGTGCTGCTGGCTGCTACTAGGGGGCGCTAGAGCCAGCAGAGCCCAGCTTGCAAAGACACTGCTGGGGGGAGGCGGAGGGTTCCCAAGAGCTGCAGAACCCAGCACGCCCTGAGGAAAGGAAACTGGGCCGGAAACTCCATACCCACGGGCCCTAGCTTCAGGCTGTTTTGCCTTCTGGATGCTGGGCTCTGGGGGGATGGGGTGCGTGTGTCTGGGCTGGGGGGTGTCCCACAGCTGGGCTTGGGGGGAGGTAGGGGGCATGGATGTCTGGGATGTGGGGGTGCCCCACAGCTGGGCTCTGGGGGAGGTAGGGGGTGCATGCAAGTATCTGGGCTGGGGAGGTGCCCCATAGCTGGGCTCTGGGGGGAGGGGGCAGAGAAACAGGAACTGGATTGTCATAGGGGTTTCCTTACCTCTCTACTGCTGGGGGAATTTTTGTGTTTGTCTGTATTGTTTCCAACCTAGTTGCTGAGAGATATTTTGAAATAAATTATAAAATAACTGATTATATAGCATTATTTTGACAAAATATACATATTTTTTCAGAATTTTAAAATATTGTGCACAGAGTTTTTAACTTTTTGGTGCAGAACTCCCCCGACAGTATGGTATTTCAGCAAAGCCCAGGAGCTTCTATAGCTGATTGGGTTTGCTCTGGGCTACGGGAGGGGCCCTTACTCGAGCAGACCTGGGAATCTGCAGTCCATCACGAATGACTTGAACATCATCTTGCCCAGTGTGTGTCCCAGTAATGAAAATGAATTACTTTGGCCTAGATTCACCTCCCCAGTCAAGAACTGTTTCTGCTGGCTCCTACTTCCCGGAATGAATCATTTTAAAATGTAGCATGTGATGCACCTGCTTACCTAAAACAGCTGCCTACCCTCAAAGGGCCTTGTCTTTATATTTTTGTATAGTGAGCGTTGCTCTAAATTAATCCGGCTTTTATGGGTGCAAATGATGAATGCAAAATGCTACCACATTAGAATGGTCCGTTTACACTGACTTTGCAAGGTAGGCCCTTGTTATCCAGTTCTGCAAGTTATCTGGTAGGAACATTTATGCCCTGGTTTTTCCATTGGACTTGTACCTTTTGTTGCACTTACTTTGCACATGAGTAAGTGCAACAAAAGGTACAAGTCAATGGAAAAATCAGGGCATAAATGTTCCCACCAGCAAGTTGGCAGAACTCCTGGGTAGCAGGGGCCTACCTTTCAATCTGATCTTGAGGGTTGGGTCCTTGCAAAAGGCTTTGAATTTTCTCTCCAAGTGTTGAGTTCTATTTAGTTAAGTCAATGGTGCCCTCTGCTGTCTGTGTCGAGAAATGAACCGTATTTTTTTTAGACAAAGAAAATTAGTGTCTTATACACTGGAGCCAAATGAGACATGAAATTTCATTTTCCCTGCATCTATCACTTGCTCTTAAGTACCCGCTGCTTAAAAACACGGCATTAAGCAGCAGCTCAGTATTTTTCCCTTAGCATTGATACTTCTGAATGCAATGGTTTTTAGAATCACTTTTGAAACGGGTACACTAAGCTCAAACAAATTCACTGATTCCCACCATGGAGCTACCCAAGAAGCCAGCAGACCAGAGTGTCACTAAGCTCTTATGTGATGGCCTACATGTTAGCTGACACACCAGGCACTGACGGGGGATTCTCCAGAGCTGTGAGCATGAGCTGTTACAGCCTGCGCTAAAATACCATGTCTCTGCAGCTCTGGACTTTAACAGACTCGTGGCCTCTGCAGATTGGGCACAGAAGGATCGAGTGACACTTACATATATCCTCTGCTCACAGGAAGTTCATCCCAAGCATCTGAGATCCACACCAGTTTGAATCCAAGATGAGCCCACCTACCCACTTATGCGGCTGCGATCTTGGCATTTTGTGTAACACACTCACCAGTCGGATACAAGAGCATGAAGCGCCGCAAGGAAAACAGAAAGTTAACTACGTGTGCTAAACAATCTGTTCCACCTTGTTTTTAGCTGTGACACGCTGATTAAGTTTCCCAGACCTGAAGAAGAGCTCTGTGTAAGCTCAAAAGCTTGTTTCTCTCACCAAGAGAAGTTGGTCCAGTAAAAGCTATGACCTCCCCCACCTTGTCACACTAATATCTGGGACTGACACAGCAACAACACTGTATACGTTAAATAACTACAGGTATGTAAGAGAGCCCCATTGCAGAGCCTGTTTGAGGCAGCGCTGGGCTTGCATTGCCCTAGGTGCACAAAGCAAGATACTATTAGAATGTCACTGGAACAAGAAAACAGAAAAGTAGTCAGATACTGAGATAAATATATCCAGGCTAAGACTGTGAAATTCAGGTGAGAGTGCTAAAGACCTAGCTGTAGAGGGACCACTGGCCTTTCAAGCTGAGAGCACCTGATGGACGGTGAGATCACAAACGGAAAAACGACCTGGTTCTTAAAAGGGCCGAGTGCCTGCAGCTTCCACGGACTTCTACAGGAGTGTGCTCCACTCAGAATCAGGCCGGACAGTCCTGTTTTCGAGGCAGAAGGAAGAAAGAAAAAGGGGGCTCGGGGAATTAAAATGCAGTCTAACCTCCTTTCCTGGAAACCAGCAAGAGCTGAGAAAGCAGTGACCTTGGGAGCACCTGAAGGCCAATGGGACAATGAACCACCACCAAAGTGGCAGCATCCAATAGAAGCTAAAAGTTCCTGGGTTGGCGTATATTGGTTTTTACCTCAATAGACCTGCACCAATTTACATCAGCTGAGGATCTGGACCAAGTTATTTTTTTCAAAGGGATAAAAGAGCACCGAAGAGGCAATGCTGCGGCCTTCAAGGAAGCATTCGACATCGTTCCACAAACAGCATCAGTGGAGAATGAACCTGGGTACTACCAGGATTGAATCTACCATACGTGTAGCCACAGAAGTCAGTCAGACGTCCAGCAACAGTGCAGGTGATTGCAGGATGGTGGAGGTGGGTAGTTTCTGATGTGCTTACTCAACCTATATATGTGGTAGAATAGAGACACGGGGCTGGACTAGAGTGTAAATATTCCTGATTAGTGTCAAGTTGAGTAGAGGTATCGGGAGGAGGAAGGGGGGATTGGTTCCTGGGTCCAGTGCTATTCCTCATCCTCACTGGAGGCTGAAAGGAAACTATAGTAGTGCAAGTTGTGGCTGTCCTGAAGCTAAGAGAGATTGTAAATGGTTTAAAGAACACACGATTAAAATACAATTCACTCTGGTAAGTTTCAGAAGCGAGCTGAAATCTGCTGAAGTAGATCCAGCATGACTTTTATGCAGGAAGGACTGAAATGACACACAATACAGGCTGCACAGGGAAGGATCTGGGGGTGAGCGTGATAATACTGAATAAGAGTCAATTCTATAGCAAAATAAAGGCATGTTATATTGGGTCATATTAATAAGAGTCACATGGATGCTCCAATAAGCAAGGGAATTCTCCACCCCTACTTGCCTTTCGTTAGTTTCTCGATCCCTGGAACACTGCACTCAGTTTTCAACACCATGGGCCAGATCCTCACCTGATAGAAGTCAGCCTAGCTCCACTGATTGCCTTCGGCGCTATCTTGATTTGCACCAGTTGAGGATCTGGGTCCAGGTTATTAAAAAAGAGAAAAAGTAGTGAGTAACCTCAAAGGCAGACAAGCAAAACTGAGGAAAGGTTGGAGGAAAAAGGACCTAATAGGAAAGATCAAGAGAACTGGGTATTAACATTATCAGGGGACATTAATGGGAGACATGGCTATACACAGAAATACAGATCTTATAAAGGAGACTAGATCAATAAACTCGGTATTAGTCATGGAGGGCAGGTGATCATGTTGTCATACTGGCTTAGAGAACATACTTAATACTACCACAGAGGAAGTATGTATGAGCACAGGATTGGGACCTAGGAATTCCTGAGTATTATGGCAGGTGGCACTAGGCTGCACTGTTACATTCCCGGTTAAAGTTCTTTTTTGTGACGTGTGAGCAAGTTTCCACTCTTGGGAAGATATGCTGTGGTGTTGTTAGTTTTGAGTTATGCAAAGTTGTGTGTAGAAGAAGCTTTATGAGACAGGGCACTGAGAAAGCAGCAGGAGAGTCTGCACTCTCTCTGGGGCTCTGCTTAGAGTCAGTTCTTGAGGCAGGTTTGCTCCAGGGAAACCACACATTGGCGCTGAGCTGAGATTCGTGGCAAAGGATTGCCCACCTGCTGTTTGACCATTTTCATTTCAGGACTGTTGTGTGTGTGCGTGCAAATAAAGCAAGTTGCACTTAGAGTATATCCAGACTCTCTCACTAATGTCTCCTTCCCTGAACTGCAAGGCCCAGAACATCTGTTGCTTCTCTGTAGTGGGGCCACACTGGTGTCAGAAGGGGAACTGTACTGTTCTGCCATTTTATACTTGGGGAACAGAGGCAAACATTTGCCCAACATCACAGAGGGCATCCCTGCCAGGATGAGAGCTCATTCCTGGTGCACTGAAAGCCCACTGATGAGGCAAGCTAATTATAAAATGCTTTGTGAGAGCGACAACAAAGGCAGTTATGAACGGATGACCAGATGAAGTAACGTGGTTGAGCAGTACAGTAGCTAACTTTGTCATTGCCAGCTCTTCGCCCAGACGTCTCTGCTGACATCATAGGTCCTGGCTCTCTAGAGTGAGGGGAAAGCATAGCAGGTGTCACACTGGTGTTCATATACCATGCTGGTGGACGTGGTATTAAAGCAAAGATAGAACAGAGCAGGTCATATAAAACTTGGGGCCTAGTGGCTATGGAGCTATTGGATCCCCCAACTTAGAACTTCCATGGGATGGGAGAATCCCCAGATAAGATAAAGCCAGGATAGCCAGCTCCTTCACAACATGTTTTAGTCCCTGGCATAGGAGGCACGTCAGGGATAAGGTAAAGCTTAGCAGTTATAGTCAACCATAGCCAGCCAGCGGAGAGTAAAGCAGCCTTCAGCCTGGAATAGAACCAAGCAGACAGGGCCGGCTCCAGGCACCAGCCCACCAAGCATGTGCTTGGGGCGGCACCTGGAGGGGGGCGGCGCTCCGGCCCGAGAGCGGGGCCGCGACTGGGCTCGCCGCCCTCCCCGCAGCGCTCTGTCCGCCGGGGAGAGAGCGGAGCCCTGGCTGGCTCGCCACCCTCCCACCAGTGCTCCGGCCGGCCGGGCAGAGCGGGGTCCCGGCCGGGCTCTCCACCCTCCCCCCGGCGCTCTGGCCGCCGGGGAGAGTGGAGGCCCAGCTGGGCTCTCCGCCCTCCCCCCGGTGCTCTGGAGGGGGCGCGCGTGGCTTTTTTGCCTGGGGCGGCAAAAAAGCCAGAGCTGGCCCTGCAAACAGAACATTGTATAGAGAGTCCTAGTATCCGACAGCCGCAGCCTTATCTCTGCTACATCCAGCAGATGCTGGCCATGACTGTAAATTTAGGTCCTTGTGGTGTGCTGAATTACATGGAAATAAAAACAAGTTACAAAGAGAGGCCAGAATTGCAATAGTGTTTAATATTCTGTTTCTCATATTCGTTTTTTCAGTGACTGAACAAATGACAAGAGAGAAGTTCAGCTATCCTCAAATACCCAGACTGAAAGACTTAACACAGAGATTATCAATAGTTTCTATAACAGTATTTCTATTAGCCCTGCACTACTATAGGTTATATATGTTAACAAAAAAAGTAGCAGCTGATTTTCTATTTACAGTATTTTATAGAAATGATATATTCCACTTTATCCTGCATTGATATAGACAACTCTTCTGCACATATGTATAGTTCTCCAACTCTCACATATTTCCTGAAAGGAAATGACTAGGAAGCATAAGCCAAATGGAACACCAGACCACAGTACAATGGCATTTACTTTCAATTATTTTGAATGATCTACGTGATCGCATATGGTGCCTTCATGTAACTTAAAATTAAGTTGAATTATTTTCTTAGTTATGTTCTGAGCTAAATAACGGCAGTCTTTTTTATGTTTTATTTCTCTATTTATATTTTATTGAAATTGTCGCCCCCTCTCCCCTCCCAAAATAAGGGGGGGCAACAAAAGCAAAAAGACAAAAAGAACAAAAAGGTAAAGGAGTGGAAGGGGAGGGAAAGGAAAGGCAGGACAGGGGCAGGGATTGGAAAGGAGAGCAACCGCTCCATTTCCATCGGGTTTCTAAAAAGTCAGACCAAATCTTTTCAAAATTTGTCTGAGGTCCCTCCTCTCCAAAACATTACCCGCTCGTTAGCTGCCAGGTCAGCAAAGTCTGTGTGCCAAGTTGCTCCCCCTGGATGCAGTCTGCTCTTCCAGTGAAGCTTTGTCTACAAGCAGTGCTCTGGAGAGCCAAGCATTCTGTGAAGCTGGGATGTTTCCAAGATAATGGGCTATATCCCAAAACACAGCTCTTGGAAGTAATTTTTATGGAGGTATCCAATATCATATTAATCCTCCGGCCTTCTTGTAGCCAAAAGGATTGTATCCTGGGACAGTCCCAAAACATGTTAGCCTCTATGGCTCCGGGAGACAAGTATGGACAAAATATATATTTTTTCTGCCAAATCAGCCTTAATTGTAGATCAACAGTAGATTTTTTTTTTATGATTTGCAAGGCACTTCCCCATTGGCTAGAGTTCAAGGACATACACAAATCTAAATTATGGAGGGTCTTTTGGGCCAAGAAGTCATAACAGTCTAAGCTATCTGGGCAGTCCCAGTTAATGGCGTGATATTGGGGTGAGGTTTGTTTGCATAGCTCCAACCAATGGTGCTGCCACTAGCAAGCATATAATATATTGAAATTAAATTTGCCAAAGACAGAACTACCACAGCAATGGTTCCATTCCTAAGAACTTGGCAGATCCCAAATATTCGACGCTTGTTTTTTAAAGGAATACTTACTTCTTCAAGTTGCCGTAACTGGAAATATCCAAGTCTCTTGGCACACCAGTAGACTACAAGTGCTATTAGGGAAAGTCAGCATTTTAAATAATGCACCATAAATATAGATACAGCGGGAATGGAAAGTCATCCTTGTGTTAATCGGGCTGCCAGTTTAGAAAGATACTTTGAATTGACAGTGATTCTATCACTCATGATGAATCAGTCACATTTAATATTTTTCCAAACGAACATTCCCAGCTGTCAAGATATCAAAATTATTATTTTGTAGGATGATACTTATATGTATCTTTAAGAACTAGCTCAAACTGAATTATTGAGCAATACTCTCTGCTGGTTCAGCTTCATTGAAGTCAATTTACCCTAGCAAAGAACTTGGCCCATAGTCTTGACCTTTCATGACAATGTTTGTAAAATGTAATCGCCGAGGTTTAAAAATCTAGTGATTTCTCTACTCAGTCTTCCAGTTCCTCACTGAGTGTGCAGGTGGCGGCTAATCATGACAGAGTGCAAACAGAAATTCCCTTTTGTTTCTATATACTACAATAATGTAGTTACCACTGAAATAATTATACTAATAAATTAAAAATAACACTGATGCATTGTTAACGACATCTGAAGGGTGAAGTTGGAGTAACAAAATCCAAACTGGTAAGTTTTCCAACAATGGTATTTGCACACACTTGGAAAAGTTAAATCTATTCAACTTTCCAAATAGCAATCTTCCCTTCTTCCCTTCCAGAACCACTAAGAACATATCTGTCCTCTGCAGAGCACAGTGCCTTCACTGTATCAGCATGGCCCACCAACTCCTTCTCCACAGTTTTCTTTTCAGCATCTATCACGTAGATCTTTCCCCTGGTTTTGCCCTGGGATATTCCTCTGCTGCCAATCCAGATCTGAAAGTCAGAATCAATTTTTAATGCATTACATTCCACTTCTGTTCGAAGATACAGCGCAAGCTGTTTCAGCAAAGGAGTTGTTTTATGTGTCCCCAAAGATACAGTCAGTGGTACTCTGGTCAGGTTTGAAAACGGTAATACCCAAGATCTCTCAAAGCTACTTGTTTGAGCCAATGGTTTGTAGGTTTCTATACAGGATGTATAGCCACTATTACATTTTTAATAAGGGTTGGTAACTAGAAAGAAGCATATTTAAGAATGACAAAATGGGCAAAATTCTTTGTCTTTGCTTCCTTGCTAAAATAAGGAAATCATATAGTAAATGGTCTGATTTTAATTAAATGAATTTAGAAGTAAGCCTGTAGCAGACAGCTGTCACACTATCATCTTCCGTCATTGCCAGGCAGCCACTCCAGTCTGGCCCAGCCTGGCAACTCCAGTAAATGCTGTTTCGTTTTTACAGCAGGATTATGTGGGTATTATAGCTCTGACCACTGGCTCCGTCCTATCCTAGGGGAGAAAGAGCCAAGTTGCTGCATCGCTGGCCGGCTTAAAGACAGGAGTATTGAATGTTCAAACTGAGGAGGTGGGAAGCTCAGGAACGTTTGCTGATTTTTCCTTTTTTGTATACGGGAGTTGGACAATAATGTTACGTACAGTGTTACTGGGCTTTGAATGAGTGGAGGGGAAGAGGGATGATGCTGCAGATGGAGCAGAAGAGGGCTCTGGGTTTCTGAGTAATCCTTTAATTTACAGGCTGGTTGGGGGTATCCCAGAGCTTGTGGGGTTCTGTTTCTATGGCACCTTTCTCTGTTTTCCCGTTAGGTCCTGGCTCACCAACCTAGCCCCAGTGGCAGAGTAGCTTCCCAACTCCACAGGGAGTTGATTCTGAAGTGATTGTACATTTTGGGGGAGACGGGCTGGGGAGTCTGACTGGGATTATTTCAGAAGAGTCTGGAGTTGCTGTCAGCATCTCATTGTGGAATATTTTTGCTGTTATTTATGGAAATGACCTTTGCCCCTGACCAAATGGTGCCCTCAGTCGCAGCAGCCGCAGACCTCTGAAAGTGACTGGTATATTGTGACTGAGAGGGCTGAGTGACACTCCCAGAAGATGGTGACATGGGGAACTGCTCGGGTCCTTTAACCCTGTTAGGGTGACAAGTTTCAGAGTAACAGCCGTGTTAGTCTGTATCCGCAAAAAGAAGAACAGGAGTACTTGTGGCACCTTAGAGACTAACAAATTTATTAGAGCATAAGCTTTCGTGGACTACAGCCCACTTCTTCGGATGCATATAGAATGGAACATATAATGAGGAGATATATATACACACATACAGAGAGCATAAACAGGTGGGAGTTGTCTTACCAACTCTGAGAGGCCAATTAATTAAGAGAAAAAAAGCTTTTGAAGTGATAATCAAGCTAGCCGAGTACAGACAGTGTGATAAGAAGTGTGAGAGTACTTACAAGGGGAGATAGAGTCAACGTTTGTAATGGCTCAGCCATTCCCAGTCCTTATTCAAACCGGAGTTGATTGTGTCTAGTTTGCATATCAATTCTAGCTCTGCAGTCTCTCTTTGGAGTCTGTTTTTGAAGTTTTTCTGTTGTAATATAGCCACCCGCAGGTCTGTCACTGAATGACCAGACAGGTTAAAGTGTTCTCCCACTGGTTTTTGAGTATTTTGATTCCTGATGTCAGATTTGTGTCCATTAATTCTTTTGCGTAGAGACTGTCCGGTTTGGCCAATGTACATGGCAGAGGGGCATTGCTGGCACATGATGGCATATATCACATTGGTAGATGTGCAGGTGAACGAGCCCCTGATGGTATGGCTGATGTGATTAGGTCCTATGATGATGTCACTTGAATAGATATGTGGACAGAGTTGGCATCGGGGTTTGTTACAAGGATAGGTTCCTGGGTTAGTGGTTTTGTTCAGTGATGTGTGGTTGCTGGTGAGTATTTGCTCTCACACTTCTTATCACACTGTCTGTACTCGGCTAGCTTGATTATCACTTCAAAAGCTTTTTTTCTCTTAATTAATTGGCCTCTCAGAGTTGGTAAGACAACTCCCACCTGTTTATGCTCTCTGTATGTGTGTATATATATCTCCTCATTATATGTTCCATTCTATATGCATCCGAAGAAGTGGGCTGTAGTCCACGAAAGCTTATGCTCTAATAAATTTGTTAGTCTCTAAGGTGCCACAAGTACTCCTGTTCTTCCTGTTAGGGTGGGCACATGATGATTAGATAGGAAGAGACCATCTTCCAGACACAGGCCAGCTAATCAGCATTTATTATTTTTCCACCAGTCTTTTCTTGGGCTTTATCATTGGAGCATAAGGCATTAAATGTCAGGGGACCTAATCTTTAGCTCATACTATTTAGTGAAAAGGTCAGTGACTAATAAAGTCATCATGCATTTAATCATGGATGAGGCTTCTGGCCTTGCTTGTATGTTTGAATACTAGATGGCCAATTAGGTTGGGCTGCTATTAGCTCAGGGCTACTCATGTCTCAGACCAATGTGCGTGGCAAGCCCACAATAAAACAACTCAACTGATGACAGTGCTGTAAACACAAACTGCATTACACCTAGGAAATGGGCAACAAATAAAAATATTAAATTAACAGAATGTATTCTACCTGATTTTTTACTTTTATCATACAGGTAATCTCAGAACAGTCTTGAAGATGAATCTTTTGAGGCGTTCTGGAGAGATCTGTTGCATTCCAAATATACAGGTCACTACTTCCTGAACATGACGTCCATACTTGGTCCCCCTAAAGCACAGAAAGAATCGGACCAATCTTACCAGTGTATTCACACACACAGCCTAAGAAATAATTGTACAGCACTGTTTATAAAGCAGAGACTTCCTACAAGACAAATTACCAGCCTAAATTTAATACCTCAGGAAACAGCTGGAAACAGCAAAAATACGAACAAACATCCTTCGGATTCTCTTCAATTTTCATTTCTTGCCGAGGAGACCCATTAGTTGTCGCTACGAGTATACCACTTCCAGTACCTTCAATAGTAAAAATATGAGGTTAATAGTTGAAGTACTGACGTTTTATTTCCCAACAAAACCGTGGAAAGCTAGGCAGGAGTAAATGTGTACACGCAGAACTATGGGGTCACCAGTAGTATCTTTCCTAAAACCCACAGAGAAAACTATACATGGTATACTCTATTCACAATTGACTTCTCACAGTGTACATTCTTATAACTATTCTGCAATTACAAGCATGCCTGTTGGTACTCTAGGTGCTAACAGAAGAGGAAAAGAGAACGTGCTTAAATTTTCATATACTATTTGGTTCTCAGCGTGCATAAGTATTTGCTGCTATAGATCTAGGACAGAGATTTTCTGTACTACAGAAGTTGTAGGATGGATTTCTGGCCCCAATGAAAATAATGGGAGTGTTACCACTGACTGCACATCGGGCCAGGATTTTACCCATAGTCTTTAGTAGCTTTTTCGTCACTCGATGTGCATACTTGATATACAGTGGATCCTAGGTCTCTGGTAGCATTGAGCATTAAAGCAATGTTGGGTGGACAAGCCTTAGGTTTCTTGAACCAACCTGTACTTGGAAAAGATGCCTTATTGATGACCTTTTATTCTGGCACTGAAACCTCAGCATATCCTATTCAGCTCCTACACACAGGATGGCAGAACACTTGGAAGTAGTTAAAGGTTTCAGCCGAGACTATCAAGTTGGACCTGTGCCATAACAGGTGGCTCAAACACAGATCCACAACTTCCGATACTATTACCGCTAGACCCCATAGACTTAAAAGAACTTCTCTTTTAAGAGTTCCCATGCCAATTTACAGGCATCTTTGGGTGAGACCAGACAAAGCCTGATGCTTCTAGATGTCACATCCTGCAATGAATGCAACATCCCTGTTCAATCAGATGAGACATGGCCATCCAAAGGCAGCTCACATCCTCCCATGCAGTAACCCAGCAATTTTGTTCTATGTGGGACTGCTTGCTATCACAAGAGAATATCTGTAAGACCCTGACCAGGCAAAATGTTTAATTTAAAGCACAACAATAATCCAAACAAACTCAATAGGCTTACTCTATGCTATTTAAACAGCCTGAATGGAGATGGCTGGATGAAGAGAACTGGTTAATCATACAAAAATAAAAAGTGGCATGAAATTGTACTGTTCTTTACATTAAAGTGACATAACATGCAAAAACTTATTTAAAAAAAATTCCAATATCTGAGGCATGAAGAACTTACAGCACCAAAGACGGTTGTCATGGAGTTTGACAGAAAAAAGATCTTTGCAGGGCAGTTGAAGTCTACGGTTTACTTTCAAAGTGCTAATGTTCCAAGCAATCACTGTCCCATCTAAACTGCATGAATATGCTTCGCTGTTGACGTAAAAAAGCAAAATGAAAAATAGCATGTTGTTCTAGATCTCCCACCACAACAAACGTTAATGCCAAGTCAAAGCCGAGATCTTTACTTCCAAAAGTAGTAGAAATATTAGATTAAAATACATCAATGAGCCACAACGGAGTGTGCATTAAAGTCTATAGGACAGTAACACAGGAGTAGTTCCCAAGCGCCAGGGCAGCACGCTGGAAGGGACTCACAGCAGGTGGCAGGGAGAGGGTGGCTGTGGCAGCAGAAGTTAGGTTTGGCATGTGCACTTCTGCATTGTTAATTTTAAAAAGAATCATACGATGTATTTGAACTTATTTTTCTTGTTCCGTTCACTTTTGTATAAAGTAAAATAAAGCCAGAACTGGGTTGTAAAAGTATGATGAATCTATTGTGTGGACAAAGCAAAAATGGAATGTTCTTTAAGAGGCTTCGGTGTGCAATTTATCACTGGTTGCCTAAAACTCCCCTTTGGTCTCATCTCTGTCTCAGGAAAGCAGAACTATTTTGGAAATAAGGTGTCATTGTGAAACTGATCACATCGGCAACATTGGGATGCCTATATATAAGGTTAAATATAGTATCTTGTAGTTGACTGTTTTATATGGACCCTTACATATAATTGCATGATTTCTCTTAAGGTTAAATTTAGTCTAGATGTTGATTAGCGATTAGAGGAAATAAAACACATTATCTTGTTTAAAATTCTCTCTAATATTACACATTTGTCCAGCTTCAGAAGCTCTCGTACCAAGAATGCCTCCCACGTTAGCTGGTATGTATATTTAAAAAATGGAACTTTGTAATCAAATTTACCTGGATACACTGTTCCTGTTCTCTACAATGATGTCCATAACATGAGAGCGGTGGTCATTTAGTTGCTTATTGCAAGACATACTATGGGTGTTGATTATATAAATAATGGCATCTTGAGAACCGATCCATACTTGGCTCTGCTCTACCATTACCATGCAAGTCTAGAGGGAAAAAAAGTGCAAGATTTCTTTTAAAAGTTCAGTACAGAAGGTTATCACTCTTGAAAGAAGTACACAAACATGTTATACCAGTGGTTCTCAACCTTTGCAGACTACTGTACCCCCTTCAAGAGTCTGATTTGTCTTGCATATCCCCAAATTTCACCTCACTTAAAAACTACTTGCTTACAAAATCAGACATAAAAATACAGAAGTGTCACAGCACACTATTACTGAAAAATTGCTGACTTGGTCATTTTTACCATAATTATAAAATAAATGACTTGGAATATAAATATTGTACTTACATTTCAGTCTATAGTATATAGAACAATATAAACAATCCATTGTCTGTAGGAAATTTTAGTTTGTACCGACTTTGCTAGTGCTTTTTATGTAGTCTGTTGTAAAACTAGGCAAATAACTAGATGAGTTGATGTACCCCTGGAAGACCTCTGTGTATCCCCAGAGGTACATGTACCCCTGGTTGTGAGCCATTGTGTTATACAAAGAGAGTTTTTCTAGTGGCTAAAGTCAGAGCAAGAATCAAGATTCCTCAGTTCTTTCTTGGCTCTGTCACTACAAGGCTGTATGACTGAAGAGAAGTGATGTCATCGCTATGGCTCAGTTTATCCTTCAAAGAAGTAGGCTTAATAATACTTACTGATACCTATCTCAAAGGAGTGGTCTGGGGCTTAAAATATAATGTAAAACTCTATGAGATCTTCAGATGAAAAACACTACAGAAACTCAAAGTATTACACATTTCTTTCCTACATAACAGAGACGCTCTTCCATTTGTAGAAAATGTATTTCTCTCTTCAATTAGAAGAAGTGAAACATTCATTTAATTTTTGAACTAGAAATAGCAGCAGCAGTATTTTAAACACAGGATGTTCTGAAATAATGTACTTCTTATTTCCCACATTAATACCCACTCCATCTCTCAAAAGATCTCAGCCATTCACAACCTCTTAATAACTCGCTCCCCTCCAGCTCCTGGATTCCTTCATCAGACACTGCCTCTGCAGCTGTCCTTTCTGAGGGAGGCCTCTTCTCTTTCCACACACACACCATCCTTGGTCAGACTGCGGTGTGCTTCTCCTCTCCCATTCTTGCAGGTTTCGGCCCCTTCCACCTCCCCATTCCCAGGCTTTCCTTTCTTTTGAAGAGCAATGCATCTGCACCTTCTCTGCCCGCTTCACGCTGCTGTCATTTACCATTCACCCAACTCCTCGCATCATCCTTCCTTTCGATTCAGTTTCCTGACGCTCTCTCTTCCTCTCCTTGCTACCTCCCACTCATCCTTGGTGATGTCAAATTCTATGCTGATGACTCACATGACCTCTTAGCTGTACCTCACCTCTTCCCTTGATCGGCAGTTCTGAATCAACTCTCCCAGTCACGAGGGCTCTTCGCTTGACTTGGTCTTCACCAAGCAATGCTCTCTCTAGTCTCTCTATTGAGGAGTTCCCCCTCTCAGACCATCGCCTGGTTTCTTTCCACATCGCCCATCAGCTCCCCAGGCAGCCTTTCTGTGTCTTGCAGCCCGTCAGCATTGATGACTTCTTGTCTGCTCTCAGCCCTCTCTTACTTTAGTTCCAGTGATAGTTGTTGATTCCCTCCAAGCTTCACTCTCCTCCAGTTTCAACTCTTTTGCCCCCTCCCAGCTTCCACCCTGCCAACACCCCAGCCCTGGCTTATCCTCAACATCTGCTTCCTCTGCTCCTGGTCTCGCAGTGCGGAGCGTCTCTGATGAAAATCCCATGACCCGGCTGCCTTCCTCAACTCTATATTTGTTCTCTTCTCCTTCACTTCTCCCATCTTCCTAGTTCAGTGGTTTTCAACCTTTTTTCATTTGAAGACCCCTACAAATCTTGAATAGAGGCACAGACCCCTTTGGAAATCTTAGGCATAGTTTGCGGACCTCCAGGGGTCTGCAGACGATGGGTTGAAAACCATTGTTACAGTTAAACAGCTCTACTTCTCCAACTTAACTGAGTACCATGCCTGCAAGCTCAGCTGTCTTTTTGCCATGTTTGACTCACTCCTCAAACCCACTCCACCTCTTGCCTCCACTTCTCTCTCCCCGTCCCTTACTCTTCTCCTTAACCTTGCGCTAGCCTCTGGCTCTTTCCCCTCACAATACAAGCAATGATCTAGTCTCTATTATTTTAAAAAGCCCACCCTTGAGCCCACTGTATCTCCCTTCTTCCTTTCATCTGTAAGATTGCTGAATGCACTGTTTATAATCTGGAGTTCCTCTCCTCCAATTCCATCCTAGACCCTCTCCAATCAGGGTTCTGCCCTTTGCACACCACTGAACCTGCTTGCCAAAGTCTCTAATAATCTTTTCCAAGACAAAGCTCAGAACTAGAATGCCATTCTCATCCTCCTTGGCCTGTCAGCCACCTTTGACACAATCAACCATGCTCCTCTTCATGAAATCTTGTCCTTCCTTGGCTTCCGTGACACTCTCCTCACCTCTCAACACGCTCCTTCAGCGTGTCCTTCTAAGGATTCTCCTCATCACCCCCTCCCCCTTTCTGTCCTTGGTCCTCTTCTCTTCTCCCTCTGTACCTTATCTCGGGGTAACCTCATCCAGAAACTCAAATTCAACTACTGACTTTATGCTGATGATTTACACATCTACCTCTTTACCCCAGACCTGTCTCCTTTCCAAACTAAAATTTTGACCTGTCTCGCTGACATCTCCTCAGGGATGTCTAGCCAACAGCTCAAGATCAACATGACTCAAAACAGAGCTCCTAATCTTCTCCTCCCCACCCCTTTCTCAATCACTGCGAACACCCCCTCCCCTCCCCTTCTTTCAGCCTGTCACACAGGCTCGTAGCCAGGGTGTCTTCTTCAACTCTGACTTCTCTCTAGGTCCTCATGCCCAGGCTATGTCTAAATCCTGACGTCTCCTTCTGCATAACATCTCTAAGACGCAGCCTTTCCTAACCATGTACACAGCTAAAACGCTCATCCAGGCTCTCAATATCTCACATCTATATTACTTCAACTTCCTTCTCTCTGGACTTGACCATGCAGTCTTGCCCCACTCAGACCCATTCAGAATGCTGCTGTGAAGATCATTCTCCTAGCTTGTCGCTTTGACCATGTTCTCTCTTACAGCTTCCTCCACTGGCTCCCTCTTCTCTATCACCTCATACATAAGCTGTTTGTCTTCTCTTTAAAGGCCCTTCCCAGCCTATCCCTACCCATCACCTCTCATTCACTATCATAGATTCAGAGTATCAGGGTTGGAAGGGACCTCAGGAGGTTAATTCCCACTTCCAATCAGCCCACAATACCAGCCTCCATTGCCCACTTTTAAAATATCCAAACAAACATATTTGTGCTTTTGATCGTGCTGCCCCTCACTAGAGAGAAGCTCCCTGTAAACCTCCACAAAGCTACCTCATTATCCACCTTCAAAACCCTCCTTAAAAGTCTCCTTTGCCATAATGCCTTTACTGGTAGGCTGCTGGTGTACTGAGTCTACTGCCTATCACGCTGACCAATACTCATAGACTCATAGACTTTAAGGTCAGAAGGGACCATTATGATCATCTGGTCTGACCCCCTGCATGCTGCAGGCCATAAAACCGTCCCTACCCCTTCCCTGGACTCTGCTGTTGAAGTCCCCAATCCTGTTTTTAGTGCCTTCAATCGGCAGAGACCCTCCTGCTAGTGATCCCTGCCCCATGCTGCGGAGGAAGGCAAAAAACCTCCAGAGGCTCAGCCAATTTGCCCTGGAGGAAAATTCCTTCCCGACCCCAAATATGGCGATCAGTAAGACCCCGAGCATATAGGCAAGAGTCTCCAGCCTGACCCCTGTTAGCCATTATACTATTTACCTACCATTGCTTGGTTTTCCTTGACTACTATGTTTTACCATTAAACCATTCCCTCCATAAACTTATCTAACTTAATCTTAAAACCAGACAGGTCCGTCGCCCCCACCGTTTCCCTCGGAAGGCCGTTCCAATATTTCACCCCTCTGAATACTGTCCCATTGTTTCCTTGTACTCCCCCCATCTGTCTGTATCTATCTGTTGTAACTTGTTTTATACTTTGATTGTAAGCTCTTTGGGGCAGGGACCATCTTTTTGCTCTGTATTTGTACAATGTCTGGCACAGTAGGGTCCCTGATACATGATCAGGGCTCCTAAGCACTATGGTAATATAAATAATTAACAACAACAACAACAACAACAAGGCTAGTCTCACTCACCAGTTTAGAGCTGCCCACTTTAAAACAGTGTTGCTGAATAGTCCAGGTAGATGCATCAAACACAATCACCTTCCCCTCACCTAAAGCACACCATAACTTTGGACGGGCATCTTCAATTCTATCTCCTGCATCGAGGTGCCCTATTATTGGGGGGGAAAGAAAAATAAACAGCACTCTTAGTTACATTTGGAGACGTTATTAAGCAGTATATCTTCCTGGTGGAACATGATATCAGTGCTCCAGAACCTACATTAGGTAGCTACCGAGTTGCAACCACTTCATATCATGCTGATTATAATCATCCCACTGTACCTTGTGCTCCTCCATGTCTGTTTATTGAATCCATCTGTTGTTTTGCAGCTCAGACTTGTAAGATCTTCAGAGCATGGATCATCTTTTTGCTGTATATTTGTAACATGCCTAGCATGCTAGAGCCCTGATCCCCAACTGGGGCATCTGGGTGCTACTGCGATATACTTAACAGATAACACACTGGCTGGCTATTGGGTTTTGGGTAAAATGTAAGGTGTTATGTTTTGACCTACAAACCTCTAAAAGGTCTGGGAGCCACCTACTTGCAAGAATGCTTCTTTCCTTGCACTGGACTGCCACATCTGCAGGCAAAAGCAGCTCCAGCTGGAACCCGCTCAGTATAAGACAGAGGGTGCCCTTAACTTCGGAACTTATTCTCCCTTCTGGTTTCAAATAGCCTGAGTTTGCTGACTCTCAGGACATGCTGCAAGGCCCATGAACCAGACTTTAGGGGCTGTGCGCTTCAGAGGCTAGGATTCGTGGGAAAGGTGGAATATAACCTGGGTATGAATTCATCTTTGATTGAGTTGTTTTCTGGGTTTCTTTCATCAAGCATGAGAAGAAAGTGTTGATTTAGTCTTTTAGGAGGACTGTATTTTTAAATTTATGGTTATTGTGTTTAGAGGTGGGGGGATAGGTACTTTTTTAATTGTACGCAGAGCTGGTTGCACCACCTATTATTAAGGTTACTTGACCCTTCCTATTACAAAACACTCTTTCAGTTGCTCATAACTTTGCCAAACTGTTTGGGCTGAAATTTGCCGTGCTGGGTGCCTGCCTCAGGCTGAATGTTTCTGAAAAAATTCAGCCAAAATGGTACAGCCATTTCCAAGAATGAGGTTAAGGAAAAATCTGTTTTATCCATGCTTAAAAATTCTGGTGACCTTTTCTTTGAATACTACCTCCATGCTTTGGAGCAGTAAGTTGAAATTTGGCAAGAGGTGGCCTTTCGGTCTAGGATGTGCCTTTTGCTTCCCATGAAAATTCATCCAAATTTGGCCAAGTTATAAAATATGCTCAGTGAGACTTAAAATTTTAGCAGTTAAATTCCATGAATATGCTGTCCTGACTGGGCAGGTTCTGTCTGGGGCTGAGCAGGACTCTTCCTGCAATTACAGCTGTGAACAGCTGCAGGCAGTGTTGGGTCTGAGCACCAGAACTAAGAAAAGACGACAGTCTCTCCTGCGTTCCCACTGACCCCTCTGCTGGGCTCAAGAAGCCTAGAGGAAGAAGATGCCTGATCTGAATACAGAAAGGACAAGAGGTAGACCTGTAGGGAGAGGTAAACTGGGATTGGGTGTGGAGGAGGACAATGGGAGTAGGGTGGGGTGCCCAAGACTGGAACTATGAACCAGAGGATGGAGAGAAAGGCTGAGGCTATGTGACTAAGAGTGTCTGGATAGTAATGCAAACCAAAGTGCTGCGATGTAACTCCCTGTGTGGATGCAAACTAAAAGGTTCCTAGTTCATGTTAACATATTCCTGTTTGAAGAGGATAACTAGGAAACTTTGAGTTCACACCCATATGACCCACACAGGAGTTACAGCACAGCACTTTGGTTTGCCCTGCTAGTCACACTGTGGGGAAGGGCAAACAAGCCCTGAGATTGGATGAGGAGCTGGGGGAGTTTGGGACTGGCTGTGCAAAGAGACTAGGAGAGCGAGCCAGAGGGGAGGTGGGTGTGGGATACTGAGATTGGATTAGGACACCAGGGAAGGGGGCCACTGGGGGCCACAGTGGGGAAGAGGGAGACAAATTGGAAGAGGAGCTGGGAAGAGGGAACTGGGACTGGGGCGAGGAGGAGACTGGGGCGGTCTACATGAGAAGAATGGGACTGGGACAAGGTGGCAGGGAAGGGGAGAGGAGTGGGACAATTTGGAGGAGACATGGCTGAAGGGTTCACACTTCAGAAGAGTCTGGGCCCTCAAACACACTTCCCTGCTCCAGAGACAGGATTGGAACCCAAGATTCCTGAGTCTTACCATGCCTCTGCTGTCAGCCAATATTTGTGAAATCCACTGGCAAAATGTTGCTCATCCCCCTCTAGTGCTGGTCCATATGGAGAATGACAACTTACTCCTGTTATCAGTTACTCTATTAGCTCAAGTGGCAGAAATTTGGGTGGGGAAACTAAAGGTCCCAACCCTTCTGATGACCAACGTAGGTGTCAATATGATGCCATATGATGGAATTTCGGGTTTTTTCAGTTTGCTTTTTTTAAAAAAAGCAAGAAATTGTATATAAAAAACTACATTAAAATGTTATTAAGGTTACAACATTAAGCACTCAACAGTTAGTACACGCCAGAATTAAGGCTGCCAGTTGCAGTCCCACTTGTGCATAATGATATAGTCTTTAATTATAAGATCAGATACTATTTCCCCCCCCGCCCCCACAAGACTCTGGCCTCCTTCAATGCACAATCAGACCTGTTCTGGGGATGAATAAGGTTTACATAGCTGTCTGTAGAACTTCTGTTGCATTTGTTGCAGAAGTTGGAAGGTGTGTAGTGAACAAGGCAGGGGATTGCAGGAAGAGAATGAATGGCCTCATGTCTCAGGCAGTTGAATAGTGCACTGGCGTATGGGTTTCTATCCCTGACTCACCACAGGGTTGTGTGCGATGCTAGTCAAGTCATTTAAACCAAACTTTTCATTGGTGATCACGAACTGTGTGTTACTCATTTTCTGTAGGCCTGACTTGAGACACTGGGATCTGATGGGATATTAATTGGTGTCCACTACATTCCACCAAATCATACCATATGTATACATCTGTCTATAATGCATAGGGGAAAAATCTGCATGATCATGGGGGACTTCAATTTGAGTGACATATACTGGAGGTCTCATGCTGCCAGTACTAAAATATCATGGGAATTTCTACATATTATAGGTGACCATTTCCTAACTCAAAAAGTGTACCAACACAGAGGAATTCGATATTAGACTCATCATGGCAGATAAAGGGGAACTAAATACAGAACTAAAAAAAAGCAGTGGTAGTGTAGGTATATGATCATGACTTGATCACGTTTATAATGTGCAAACAGAATAAAATCCAGCCCAATAATATATATATTTGGTGCTTTAACAGGGCCAATTTCACAAAACTGAAAACAATTATGAGCCAAATCAGCTGAGAGAAAGAATTTAAATCAGAAAAATACATGAATTATATTGTGGCAAATGGCCAACGCTAATGTGGTGGGTCCCACACTTTTTCTTAATGTGGTGGGTCAGAGTGCCACCCATTGCCCCTATTTTTGGGCGTTGTTGGCTCCGTTCGTGCCCCAGTGTTGGAGGGAGAGGAGCGGGGAAGGGAAGGGACTCCGGTCTACCTCCTACTCTGGGTCTCAGCCCCATCAGCTTTGCAGACTGCTTACCCTCTTTCTCCTTGGGTAGCGTTTCCCTCGGTCCTCTGTGCCGGTACCCTTCCCCTGGTACTGTGGTCTTCTGGTTAACAGCAGTACTCCTCCAACTCTAGTCAACTCTCCTTCCCCTCCTCCCTGTCTGACTGAAGCAGGGGGGGTTTATTAGATCTCTGGTGGGGCCTTAATTGGCCCCAGGTGCTCCAATTAACCTATAGTAACCTTTCCCCAGTCCACAGGGAATAAGGCCTTAATCATCCTGGGGCTTGTATACCTGCCATCTACCACTTTCTTGCCATCTACAACACCAGGGAGAGGATGTTGTCGGGAGGAAGGGGCTGCGACTGTGGGGCCTGTTTTCGTTCTTTCATCCATTCACGTATCCAGGCACAGTTCCTTTGCGCGGCGTCCGCTGGCTCCTTGGACGCTTTTGAGGAGCAGTGGGCGCTGTCTGAGATTCTCTGCTCGGTGTCCCCTTCCGGTTCCCTAGTTATGGCCCTTTGACCCCCCACACCCATCCGTTTTTTGCCTTCATTGTCCCATGACTTTAGTTGAGTTCTGGGCTCAGTAGCTCCTCCGCAGCTGGGGGAGGGGCCTTTAGCTGTGGGCAGGCTTCCGCCCGCCCACTTCCCAGTACCCAATAGAACCACTCTCCTGCCATCTACAACACCAGGGAGACGATGTTGGCTGAGGGGGTTCTTTGAGACAGTGGGGCCTATTTCCGGTCCTCCCTCCATTCACGCATCCGGGCGGAGTTCCTCTGGGTGGCATCCGCTGGCTCCCTTAACACCTTTGAGGAGCAGTGGGCGCTGTTCGGGGTTCTCTGCTCTGTGTCCCCTTCGTTTGATCCTTTGACATTCACACCTGCCCCTGTTACATTTTTGGTTGTCCCCCGTAATTATTTGAGTTCCTGGACCTTGTGGATCCTCCCCGAAGGCTGAGGGAAGAGTCCTTTAGCAACGGGCGGGCGCACCCAGAACCCAAGAGAACCACTTCCCTGCTGCTCTCTGGCCCTTCTGTCTCACAATATATGGAAATTGTTTAAGAACACTTTACTAGATACCCAAAAAGCCACAGTCCCACAATTGAGGAAGAAGATCTTCCTGGTTTAAAACAAGAAGAAAAAGAAGAAGAAGAAAAAACACCTGGCTTTGAGAAGTGAAACCCTCTATTAAAAAATTCTCTCTCTCAGGAGGATGTGAAGTTAGACATTTCTAAATCTGCAGGTCCAGAGTTTTAAAAAGAGCTATCTGAGAAGCTTGCTAAACTGTTAACATTGATTTTAAATGTCTTGGAACACTGGGGAAATTCCAGAAGCCTGGAAAAAAGCAAACGTTGTGGGTAATATAAATAACGCCAATCAACCTGGGTTTACGGAAAATAGATCCTGTCAAATTAACTGGATATCTTTTTAAAAAAAATAAGATTACAGTTTTGATTGATACAAATAATAGTGGTGATGTACTAGATTTAGATTTCTGTAGGGCATTTTACTTGGTTCTGCATGACAGTTTGATTAAAAAACCAAAACGACATCGTTAACATGGCACACATTAAATGGATTAAAAACTGGTTAACTGATAGGTTTCAAAATGTAATTGTAAATGGGGAATCGTTATTGACTAGGTGTGTTCCTAATGGGGTCCTGCAGGGATCAGTTCTTAGCCCTACACTATTTAACATTTTTGTCAATGACCTGGAACAAACATAAAATCATCACTAATAAAGTTTGCAGATGACAAAAACTGGGGGAAGTGAGGATTAAGGAAGAGGACACGACACGGCTAGAGAGTGATCTGGATTGCTTGATAACATAGGCGCAAACAAACAATATGCATTTTAACATGGCCAAATGTAAATATATACATCTAGGAACGAAGAATGTAGGTCATATTTACAGGAAGGGAAACTCTATCCTGGGAAGCAGTGACTCTGAAAAAATATAGGTGAATTAACTGAACATGAGCTCCCAGAGCAATGCTGTGGCCAAAAGGGCTAATGCAATCCTTAGATGCATAAACAGGGGAATCTCAAGTAGGAGCAGAGAGTTTATTTTACCTCTATTTGGCACTGGCATGACTATTGCTGGAATACTGTGTCCATTTCTGATGTTCACAAGTCAAGAAGGATGTTGATAAATTGGAGAAGGTTCAAAGAATAGCCATGAGAATGGATTAGACATTAGAGGATTACAAAACGTGCCTTATGACAGACTCAAACTCAATCTATTTAGTTTAGAAAAGGTTAAGGGGTGACTTGATTACAGTCTATAAGTGTCTACCTGGGGATAAAATACTTAATAATGGGCTCTTCTATCTAGCAGAGATAGGTATAACATGCTCCAATGACTGGAAGTTGAAGTTATACTAATAGTTAATACTCTGAAAAATCAGCTTATAGGTGTCTCAAATTAGGCACCCAAAATTAGTGGATACTTTTATCCTTAATATCTCCGTCAGTTCACCATCTGTAAAATGGGGATAATAATACCCTCTCATCTTATGTTATGAAAGTAAAATCATTAATCTCTGTGAAGCATTTAGATTGTATAGTGATGAGCATCATAGAAAAACCCAATGAGGAAATTAATAATTCTGTCTTCAGAGCAAGTTTTAAGTAGTGCAGTAAATAAGTTTATACATTGAACAAAGAGGATAAAACAAAAAATTGAATAGCTCTAATTAAGTGAGCACCATCCACCATCCTGTGCATTCAGTCAGATAGGAATGCTATGGAAAAAGTAGTATGTGATCATGTAATTAAAGACGATATCATATGCATATCCACAACAGGGGTAAATTAAGGTTTCACAGGCAACCTTAATTTTGGCATGTCCTAACTTTTGAGTACTTGATCTTCCAACCTTAATAATATTCTTTTAACATGTTTTTTTGTGTGCAATATTTTATATACACAAAACACGCCATAACAGCAGCAACATCAGGCTACTTCCTCCACAAATTATAGCAGCAGGTCACCTGCTATCAGTGGAGAGATTTTAAGCTTTGCATCTAATTTAAATGATGAATTTAATGGACGGATGAATTTCAATGATGGATGAATTTCAAGAATGAACATATCACGGTACCTGGTGTATAGAGCAAGACGTCTACTGCTTGTGGAAAAGTCTCGCCAATTGAGGGATTAATCTTGTGCTTTAGTGTTTCTGATGTAGTTTTTGGGACCATCATGGGCACTGAAACACAAAGATATTGTACAATTTACAAAACCTCAAATTATATAAAACTCATGAATTTTAGAATAAACCTGTACTGTTTATTCAGATGAGGAGATTAAAGTGTTAACATTTTTTATTTAAATTTAAAACAATGCCTTGTGAGAAAATACTCTGTAAATGACGTGAAAGAACGCATCTGGGCCAACAACTTGCATAGTATATAAAATTTCAGCTTCTTAGACACAACCCTTTGAACACAGGATTTAGAAAAAGATAAAGCAGACTTAATTATAATGGCAAGTGCACCCCTGAAGCATTTATAACTGACCTTCATTTTTCATCTTGTCAAAGTAAGATAGTTTGGAAGCAGCATAAATGGTTTTGGAGGAATGCAGTGCACCCACTACAGCATCCATCAGGAGGACATTGGTCAGGGCTTGTTGAATATATTGAGGATCCTAAAAATGAAAAACCTGATTTTAGCTCATCTAGTAATCATTTTTCTTACACAGTCCCATTTTCTATACTCACAACAGGGCTCTCTCAATATTATTAGAAGCACCCCTACGCCTATAGCAGCATCTGCTGTCTAAGCCACATCAGTTCTAGCAAACTACTGCCCAGTGTCAACCATTCTGTTCCTGAGCAAGCTCATAGAGAAGCTACCCAAAAAGCCAAATTCAAACTCATTGAATTGCAGCTGTTGTTCTATACCTGACCCAATCTGGATTCAGGCGAGGACATGGATCTAAAACTGTTTTAGTGGCACTGATGGATGGTCACCTGCTATCAGTGGAGAGAGGACAGACATCCACTCTCATCCTTTGGGCGCTCCCCTGCAGCTTTCAACACCGTTGACCGTAAGATTCTGCTGTCTCACCCGAGAGAGGTGGCAGGGGTCCAAGGTAATGTGCTAAAATGGTTTGAGAATCCTTCCTGGAGGGATGGACCCAAGAGTAGTGACAGGAGAGTGCTCCACCACTAGCCAACTCATTTGTGGAGTCCCACAAGGATCAATTCTCTCTCCAGTCCTATTCAACATCTCCATGCAGCCACTAGGTGAACTGGTCAGCTGACATGGACTCAAGTGGCAACAATATGCAGATGACACAGCTCCATTAATCCTTCACCACATATGACCATACCACTATCCTCATGATAGGCCAGTACTTGGGCAAGATCAGCTCATGGATCAAGAACAGTTGGCTGAAGCTGTACCCAAGCAAGACAGAGGTGATGCTGGTGGATAGAAGAAAGCATTTTGAAGAGTTAGCAGCCATTGTACAGTCTCATTTGGTTGAAGGTACATACCTGCAATTGGTCTGTTTACGCCATAATTTAGGAGTACTCTTGGATTCCTCACTGAGTCCAAGCTCTCACATGCCAGCATCTGAAAGTAACATTTTCTACCATCTCCATTTGATTAAGACCCCCCCATCCTGGCGAACAATGACCATGCTTCAGTTTTTCACAGCTTAGTCATGTCCCAGCTGGAGAACCACAAGCAAAGCAATATACCTGGTCTTGAAGCCTTTAGAGCTTAGAAAACTAACTGGTACAGAACGCTGCAACACATCTCTTCAGCAACACTGACTACCACAAGCTCATCACACCCATCCTCTGTTCCCTACACTGGTATCCCACAGGATAAGTTCAAGGCACTTAGTGCTTCAGTGGCCTGAGCCAGGAGAGCTAAAAGAGTGACTATAGCTCCAAGACAGAATCCGTGGTCAACAACTTCGTTCCTCTGGCACAATGTAATGTTCTACAAACGTGTCTGTGAACGAGCAGAGCTTTCTCAGGGGCTGGCCCAAGATTGTGGAATGAACTCGCACAAACCTTCCGTAACAAACAAACAAACACACACATGTTGTGTGTGTGCGCGCGCATGCATACAGGACAGCTCTGACCAGCCACACAGGAAAAGCCCCGGGAAAATTTGAATTCCTTTTCCTGTCTGGACAGTTTGAATCTCATTTCCTGTTTGGACATCGTGGCGAGCTCAGCAGCACTGGCAACGATGCATAGCTCTCCAGCAGAGGTGACCATGCAATTGCAGAATAGAAAGAGGGCCCCCAACATGGACTGATCAGGAAGTCTTGAATCTGATCGCTGTGTGGGGCGATGAGTCCGTGCTTTCGGAGCTGCGATTGAAAAAACGGAATACGAAGATCTACGAGAAGATCTCCAAAGCCATGACGGAGAGAGGATAGAGCCGGGATGCAACGCAGTGCTGCATGAAAATCAAGGAGCTGAGACAAGGCTACCAGAAGACCAAAGCGGAAAACGGACGCTCCGGATCCCAGCCCCAGACATGCCGTTTCTACGAGGCACTGCATTCCATTCTAGGTGCGACTGCCACCACTACCCTGCCACTGACCGTGGACTCTGACGATGGGGTATTGTCGACGGCCGCTTCCTTGGAGATGTTCGCGGACGGGGAAGATGAGGAAGGAGATGAGGACGACGAGGCAGTCGACAGCGCATACAACGCTGATTTCCCCGACAGCCAGGATCTCTTCATCACCCTCACGGAGATCCCTTACCAACCCTCCCAAGGTGTTAACCCTGACCCTGAATCAGGGGAAGGATCAGTCAGTAAGTGTTTTAAACATGTAAACATTTATTTTGATCAGAACAGGAATGGAATATTAACAATGGGTTTTTCATGATTACTTTGCCCTAGGCGCTCTACTTCTTAGTCCTTGCCAGTGCAGCTACTGGAAAATTCTGTCAACATGTCCGGGGACAGAGCAGAAATCCTCCTGGGACATCTCCAGGAAGCTCTCCTGGAGGTATTGTGAAAGCCTTTGCATTAGGTTCCTGGGGAGAGCGGCCTTATTGTGTCCTCCATGGTACTAAACTTTTCCGCGCAAGGCTAGCAGCAAGTACTCTGGGATCAGTGCCTCGCACAGCATGGCCGCATACGGCCCTGGTTTTTGCTGGCATTCACGCAGCATGCGGTCTTTCTCTGGGTCCGAAATCCTCATCAGAGTGATATCACTCATGTTGACCTCCTTTAAATTAGGGGAATGTTAGTACTGGGACTGATTGGCTGTTCCTTTACATAACTGTAACCGGCGGTTTTTAGCCACGCGGTGGAGGCGGGAGAGGGGCAGCATACAGGGATCTTTCCCAGGGACAGCCGCGAGGGGGGTGGGACAGGGGCAGAGTCCATGCTGGCCGGATTGCCGGCAGCAGGAACCGGCCAACACTAGGGGCATTGCTTTGAACATGAAAGGAGGGCACTGCTATAAATTAAGCTTTCAGCAGCCAAAAGTCTACGGCTTACCATGTCTGCCTGCTAACCGAATTCCGCTGTCCTGCCCCGCTTGTGTGATCTGTACTCCAAGACCCCAGGCACTGAATGGGAAGGCCGAAAATTCGACCTTGTCCTGAGTGCGCATGTATAGGTGCTGTGCATGGTCTTGTTCACAGAGAAAGACTATGTTCATTGTTCACAAAAATGTATCTTTGTGAGGAATTCACTCCTTTTTTCCCATCCCCCAACTGCGAGTGTCTCCCGACCTACCCTGGCATCCCCCTCCCAGAGGCTGGCGCAGAATAGGCGCCGAAAGAGAAGGACACGGGACGAGATGTTCTCTGAACTTATGGGCTGCTCCCAAGCCGAGGCGGCACAGCAGACCCAGTGGAGGGAGAACATGTCGCAATACCAGCGATCACACAGTGAACGGGAGGACAGGTGGCGGCAGGAAGACCAGCAGGCGACTCAAACGCTTGCACTAATGAGGGAGCAAACGGACACGCTCCGGCGCCTTGTAGATGTTCTGCAGGACCGGAGGCAGGAGGACAGAGCCCCGCTGCAGTCTATCTCTAACCGCCCTCCCCCGCCACAAAGTCCCATACCCCCCTCACCCAAAGTCCCAAGAAGGAGGGGCGGCAGGGGCCGTGAAAACAGTCACTCCACCCCTGCAGACTGCTCAAGTACCAGACAGCTCTCATTCCCAAAGTTTTGATAAGTCCTTTCCTTCACTCCAAAAGCACCTCACCCAAGCCCCCGTCCCAGTTTCATCCCCTAACTGTGTAGTTGTTAATAAAAAATATGTTTCTGTTAATTACTGTTTCTGTCAGGTTCTTTTAGAGGAGAGTGTGTTTGAAGGGGGGAAAGGGGATTGGTAATTGGAGAGGACAGTCACCTTTACCAGGGTACAGACATGGGGGCAGGTTCAGCAGCAGGTCACACACACATTGCAGTCACTAGGCACCCTGGTCAGTCTGGGAGGTGGTTTTCATGTTCGGGGGGGGAAGGGGGGGAGGGAGGGGGCTATGTGAGTTTGTGGCGGGGGAGGGCGGTTACAGATCTTATGCAGCGGTCCTTAGCCTGGATGACAGAGCCACGCAGCAGGGGATCTGTAACCGTCCTCCCCCACCACAAAGTCACATAGCCCACACACACGGAGTCCCGAAAAGGAGGAGTGGCAGGCTCCATTGAAACAACCAGTCCACCACTGCGGACCGCTCTAGGAGCAGGAGCCTGTCATTCCTCGAGTTTAGAAGAGTCCTTTCCATCACTACACCCGCTCCCCACCACAGTCTGCGTCCCAGTTTCAACCCTTTACCACAAAACCCTTAATAAAGAAATGAACAAAGAAATGAACGGTGTTCATGAACAAAGTTCCATTTATTTTATTTTTAAAGGTGTGTTGGAAGGGGGGCAACAGGGTGAGGGGAGGTATGTAACTGGAGAGGATAGTCAACAGTAAGTTAGTAAAGAAACGGGGGCAGGTTCAGCTTATCTTTAAACAAACTTAACAGTCATAGGTTACCCTGCTCACTGTGGAACCTAGCTTTCAAAGCCTCCCGGATGTACAGCGTGTCCCGCTGGGCTCTTCTAATCGCCCGGCTGTCTGGCTGGGCGTAATCAGCAGCCAGGCGATGTGCCTCAACCTCCCACCCCGCCATAAACGTCTGCCCCTTGCTCTCACAGAGATTGTGGAGCACACAGCAAGCTGCAACAACAATGGGGATATTGGTTTTGCTGAGATCAGAGCGAGTCAGTAAGCTTCTCCATCTCCCCTTGAGACGTCCAAAAGCACACTCCACCACCATTCTGCACTTGTTCAGCCGGTAGTTGAAGAGTTCTTTTTCACTGTCCAGGGCGCCTGTATAGGGCTTCATGAGCCAGGGCATTAGCGGGTAGGCAGGGTCCCCAAGGATCACTATAGGCATCTCCACATCCCCAAAAGTTATTTTGTGGTCCGGGAAGTAAATACCTTCCTGCAGCCGTCTAAACAGACCAGAGTTCCTGAAAACACAAGCCTCATGAACCTTGCCCGGCCATCCGACGTTGATGTTGGTAAAACGTCCCCTATGGTCCACCAGTGCTTGCAGCACCATTGAAAAGTAGCCCTTTCGATTAATGTACTGGCTGGCCTGGTGCTCCGGTCCCAGGATAGGGATGTGAGTTCCATCTATAGTCCCACCGCAGTTTGGGAATCCCATTGCGGCGAAGCCATCTATGATGACCTGCACGTTTCCCAAGGTCACTTCCTTTGAGAGCAGTAGCTCAACGATTGCGTTGGCTACTTGCATCACAGCAACCCCCACGGTAGATTTGCCCACGCCAAAGTGGTTCGCGACTGACCGGTAGCTGTCTGGCGTTGCAAGCTTCCAGATGACTATGGCCACTTGCTTCTGGACAGTCAGGGCTGCTCACATCCGGGTGTCCTTGCGCTTCAGGGCAGGGGACAGCAACTCACAAAGTTCCAGGAAAGTTCCCTTCCGCATCCGAAAGTTTCGCAGCCACTGTGATTCATCCCAGACCTGCAGCACTATGCAGTCCCACCAGTCCGTGCTTGTTTCCCGGGCCCAGAATCGCCGTTCCACAGCATCAACATGACCCATTGCCACCATGATGTCCATGGCGCGGGGTCCCGTGCTTTGTGAGAGGTCTGTGCCACTCTCAGACTTAATGTCCTCACCGCGCTGCCGTAGCCTCCTTGCCCGATCTCTCAGCATCTGCCTCTGAAAAAGGTGGATGATAAGGTGCGAGGTGTTGACAACGGCCATAACTGTAGCGATGGTCGCAGCGGGCTCCATGCTCGCAGTGCTGTGGCGTCCGCGCTGTCACTCACCAGAAAAGTGCACGAACTGATTGCCCGCCGGTGCTTTCAGGGAGGGAGGGCGGGAGTGACGGCTGAATGACGATAGTTACCCAAAACCACCCTCGACACATTTTTTTCCCCAGCAGGCATTGGGGGCTCGACCCAGAATTCCAATGGGCAGCGGGGACTGCGGGAACTATGGGATAGCTGTCCACAGTGCACCGCTTCCAATGTCGATGCTTGCCCCGTTAGTGTGGGCTCAGAAAGTCGAATTACTGTTCTTAGTGTGGATACACACGTTCGACTTCGTAATATCGGTTCCAGTAATTCGATTTAAGTAAAATCAAACTACTCTCGTAGTGTAGACATAACCCAAGACTTCTAAGAAAGGAAAATCCGTAGGTATGGTAAAATAACATTTCCCATTCTCAGCCCCCAGCGTGCTAAATGGTGCACAGGACTGTGCCTTTGTCAGCAGTAAAATAAAGCAAGTAAATAGAGTAAATACTTGGGGGGGAAATATTTATGAATTTTGACATGTTAGTATGTGTGGCTCATGTACTACAGTATACAAGATCCTTCTGCTGAAGGCAGTATCAGCTGAAGCCACAAGGTCCGGCTTGCAGTGCTATGGTGAATGTATAAAGTTTAGACCAAGTGACCACTTTGCATATGTCTTCATAATGACTCAAGTTCTTTCTGCCCAGAATATGGACATCTTTCTAGAAGAGTGCAATATGAACTTACATTGCAAGGCTTTCTAGCTAGCTTTACAGCTACTGTGGAATTGATATTTATTTCAATTCTGGATAAAAACACTAAACAGATATTCAGAAATAAAGATACAGGACTGCTCTTGAGATGCCCAGTTTCTTTGGGACTACAAAGAATATTAAATGTGTCATGTAATCATTCTCGGTCCTGTAGCTTCTCTAGTTCTCCAACATAGATAAGTGATCTATTTGTTCCTGGATTACCCTCAACGTCTTTGGATTGGATGAATAGTCTGTTTATATAAACCTTCTCCGTGGGGTCTCTGTGGTGCAGGAATCTGTGTTAGCCCATCTACTCACAGGATTCAGAACCACATGTCCAGGCATGGTAAAATCCTCTCGCTATGTGACCTTTCATAATAATGTGCCAAGCAAAATGAGGGAAATTTTCTATTAAGGTCTCCATTTCACACTTTACTGAGTTGTTTTTTTGTAATTAAAACGGATGTGGGCAGAAATGTCAGCCTTTTGGTTTTTTGTTTGTGACCTATGACAAAAGCTTACTTTGCACAGTTATTTTGACAACCAGATTTTAAATGATTTCTTCTTAAATTGTAGTACTTCAAGCTGTACTATAGTACTAAACAGAATCATGTTTTAGTAAATCTTTATTTATTTAATTTTTGCCATATGAGACCCCCCCCGTGCTCTTTCATTCACTCTTTGCTGAAAAGCGGAAAATACATTTTTTTTAATACAGGTTTTTATGTGAATTCCCAAGTACATGAGGAACAGAAACATTTATAAATAGTGATTACAATAGCTCAACTAGAAAAGTAATATTTATACCTTGTGATCATCTGCCATTTTCTTCCCAGCCCACATCTCTTTCACCATCAAGTGCCAAAGATCACACTCTGTCTTAAGGTTAGCTTCAAAGACTTCCTTTTTGGACAGGGACTTAATCCTCAGAGTGGGTATTCTCAGAAGAAGGAAAGCTACAGTAGTACTTTTAACATCCTGTAAATGCAGAGAAACAAAGAAACCAGTGAAGCACAATCACAGAGAAGGTGCAGTATTCATTAAGCACGACAACGTCTAACATTCCTAGCCACAACTAATTCTCTTGCGTTGACATACACAAACACCCAGACAGGGTCTCTGATCAGCGTTTATGAGAACTAAATGTTCAAAGGACAATTTATGTTTAGGTATATTGCTAAACAGGGGGTGAGCGAAGACTACTTCTGATTGTACAAAACGTGCTCATTTTACTGTTACCCCCATCCATTCTCACTCCCTAGCCCCAGTTTGTTTTTTCAGACACTTATAGTCTAGATTTATCAAAAGACACAAGCTCTTTGAGTGACTGCCTTTTTTCTATAGGTCTATACAGCACCTATCCTATTGGGCACTGATCCATTAGCAGGGCCAATCGGCATTGAGAAATACCTCAAACTTTGGTTGTAGCCATGGCTAGAATTAGTGATTTTTTGAAGATCTATTCCCTGCCATCATAGTTCTTTCTCTTGTATAATATTCATGAAATGTCTCAGTTTGCGAGAGAAGCTATGCTACCAGGATGGAGTCTGGCATATTCTTGCTCACAATCATGTACCAGATCGCAACGATTACTTCATGCTCACCTCTATATTCCTGAAAGTTGTGATCTCAACATAGCCAGGCCTTCCTTCAGTCAAAAGGAACAAGCGCTTCTGGGTCATTGCTATTTTTCCTACTCCATAAGTAGTTTTAACTGAGCAGGATAACTTGTAGACACATTCATTTGTATCTAAATGCTCTAGTACAGTGCGTGGCAAATTAACCTCTTGAGCCTCTGCTTCTGTTTCCTTCCAGTAGTTGTAGAAATCTTTGAATGTTTCAGGGTCAATTTGTTTCTGGTGTCCTTAAAAGTTTTTAAAAGTTATTTATTATTTGAAGCCATTATATGAATTTAAAATAAAATATATTTTGAGGATACTAAGGGTTAGATTGTGCTCAAGCCCTGAGCAAGGGTTGGTGTATAAGCTGCCAGGAGTAACCCCGGGAGACATTTCAAAGTGAGAATTCCTCCCCTGCTTTCTCTTTGTCCCTGGGGGGAGAGGAGTACTTTGCTGCTAGCTTATACCCTGGGCCTCCATCCATCCATTTGGGTCTCTCCCCACCTGCTCCAGGGAGGAAGTAAACAGCTACACAGCCTCTCTTACTTCCACAAGCCCAAGCAGTCCATATAAAGGAATTCTTACTCCTCTGCTAAATTTGATACTCTTCATTAGGATTTTCTAGCTCTTTATTCTCTTGGACATTATTAAATCATATTTACTGGATAGTGGATAAGAACAGAATTGATAATAATAATCATTAATCTGCAGACCAAAAGTTTATATATAACCCATATACATCCCAAAAATCACTTTAAACTGTAGTTTCATAAAACTAGCTGCTTTTGATCTCCAGATATTCCAGCTCAAACAGATAATTATAAATTATATGCTACCTATTGTTTTAAATGTAGAATTTCTTGCTATTTTGGTCAATATTTAATACACAGTGACCAGATTCTGTGACAATTAAGCTCCAGTTATTACACACAGCAAATTGCAAATGGTGTGGCCTTTATTACCCTGGAGAACCAGAGCACAAAATTCATGTTTCAGATTTAGGAGGTAAAGAAATTATCCTGGAAACATCATCCTGAACTTTTCTTTTACAATCCATGATACTTATTCAGGCTCTAATGGTAGCTTCATGAAAAATGTAGCCCTTGTTATTCAAATTCCAGACCTTTCTTGAACAGATTGCTAGTCTGCGATACTGTCTAGTGATTTTATCATATGGACATATCTGCTGGGGATTAGAATATGACTATATTTTATCTGTAATCTAAGTCAAGATAGAGCTGTCATATCACTGGACAATTAAATGCTAATACAAAAAAAAAAAAAAAAAAAAAAGACTGAAATCTTCACCCACTGACTATGGTGAACACCACCACAGACACCATTTAGCACCTAGTGTAGAATGAGTCAAATGTACTGCACTAAATAAAATCTCCTGCAGTTATCCCAATTAAAAATTGCCAATAAGGTGGAGTTTCATTTTCTGTTAAATTTCACAACCAAAATGATGAGGATGTAGCACAAAGGCCCCAATTCAGCGAGATACCTAAACACAGTGTTTCTCAAACAGGGGTCTCCGCTTGTGTAGGGAAAGCCCCTGGCGGGCCGGGCCAGGCTGTTTACCTGCCCCGTCTGCAGGTCCGGCCGATCGCGATTCCCACTGGCTGCAGATCGCTGCTCCGGGCGAATGGGAGCTGCTGGAAGCGGCGGCTAGTAAGTCCCTCGGCCCGCGCTGCTTCCAGCAGCTCCCATTGGCCCGGAGCAGCGATCCGCAGCCAGTGGGAATCGCGATCGGCCGGACCTGCAGACGGGGCAGGTAAACAGCCCGGCCCGGCCCGCCAGGGACTTTCCCTACACAAGCGGCGACCCCTGTTTGAGAAACCCTGCCTAAGCACATGCTTAACTTTAAGCACATGAATAGCACCATTTATTACTTTGCTGAGTTTGGGTCTACTGAGGAATGTAATGGAAATAATAGACTGTGGTAACAATGCTTGTGTGTTTACAAAAAGTTCAAAAACATTTTACTGTGAATTTAAAAGTTCTGTGCTCCATGGACACACACACACACACACACACACGCTTACTGCATTGAGAAACATTTGAAAATATTTTCCTGAAGACCAGAGAAAAAAAAAAATAGACTCTACACAGCAACTTATATCACTTATCAATAAAAGTATAAAAAAATAGATGTTAATTAACACAACATATTTTCTACTTACCTACTGTTAAGGCATCAAATAGCCGGTGTATTGTGTCTATATCTTTGACAATCCCAGATTCTTGGATTCGCTTCACAAAATCGTCCAACTGCATGTGTGTTTTTGGTAATTTAAAATTTTTTACATGGTCATCTACTTTTGTAACTTCTCTTTGTTTTTCCATCACTTGATGGATCAACCTCTTCAACTCGGGTTTGCGCTCCGCTAGGGAACGTTCAGAAGGAGGCATAGTTTCCACCATCTTCCTCACAAGATCAGTAGGGAAAATTCTTATGTCGGTTTTATATAGATTCTGAAAGTCTGAAAGCGCATCCAGTAGTTTCCCTTGCATCAAACCAATAAGTCCCCGAAGGTAGAAATATCTTGCCAGCAGTGCTGAGTTATCATGTTGTAAAATATTTATAGCTCTGGTGAGATGATTGATAAAATCTGTATAGTAGGTGTGAACACACTGATTCAACAGAGGAAAGTGAATTTCTGGGATCCTGAACGTACTAATTGATTTAGATGACAATTTTACAGCTAAAAAAAGAAAAGTAAAATGCTTGATATAAAAAAGTGAAGAATGAAAGCTTACAAGCATCTTCAAACAAGGAATTAAAAAATAAAAAATATATCTTGCATAACCTAAAATGTGACAGGCTCCCCCAGTAATGCAGTATTATGCCTGTGAGACAAAAAAAATTGTTCACCACACACTCCTTGATGCCAGCACAGACCTTGATTCAGTAGTCCATCCCTATTCAGCAAAATACTTAAGCACATACTTTACTTCTGGTACATGTTTAAACCCCATTGACTTTGCTGAACAGAGATGAGCTTAAGCACCTGCTTAAATGTATTTCTGAACTGAGCCCTAGGAGGGAAACAGGGGCGGCTCCAGGCACCAGCAAAGCAAGCACGTGCTTGGGGAAGCCCATTTGCAGGGGCGGCAGGGATCCAGCATGGGAACTGGGAACCAACAGGGGGCCCTGGGAGCTGTAGTTCCTTGGTTAGCTCCCTGCCTATAGAGCCAGCCCTGGAGCAGGGAAAGAACTACATTTCCCAGCATTCCCTTGGCCACTACCAACTGGAAAGAGGGGGAGGGAATGAGGAAGCTGAGACCTCATGCTGCAGCCTGCTTTGAATGGAGAGCTGCACTGTGAGTAGCGATTCCAAAAATTAGGACACTCCAGGGGGAGGGAGGGAGGGTAGCCCCATCCTGCCCCCATCTACTCCCTCCGACTGCCCCCCACAGAAACCCCAACCCATCCAACCCCCTTGCTCCCTGATCACCCCCTCCCGGGACCCCTGCCCCAACTGCCCCCCAGGACCCCACCCCCTATCTAAGCTCCACTGGTCCTTGTCCCGATTGCTCCCTCCCAGGACCCCACCCGCTATCTAAGCCTCCCTTCTCCTTGTCCCCAACTGCCCCCCCCCCAGACCCCCCCCCCCCAACTTCTCCCCTAGGACCCCACCCCCTACCTGTCCCCTGACAAACTCCTGGGACTCCCATGCCTATCCAACTGCTGCCTGTCCCGACTGCCCCCCCCGAACCCCCTGCCCCTTCTCCCAGCCCCCTTACCGTGCCACTCAGACCAGCGTGTCTGGCTTCGCGCAGTGCCAGACAAGCTGCTGCATACATGCTGCCGTGCTCCCCTGCGGAGCCACAGCCCCCCCGCCCCCAGCACCTGCCTTCCAGATTTGAACACCTCAAAATTCAGGAGTGCTCAAGCTCCGTTTGGGCGGCTGTTACTTCATTTCTCCCAAATCAAATATACTGATCCACTGGAACTTGCTGTAGAAAAGTAGGATAAAATTGAGCAAGAAATTCTCCCCAGTGGTTATTAGGACTGGAATTGCTATTTTCAACAGCCATTGCCTTTTGTTTGTTTGTTTAAAAGGAAGACCGTGATATTGCACTGGCAAATTCCCCATAGAAAAAAAGAGTGGAACAAAAGAATAATAAAGGCACCTCAACTTTTCCTCATTTATGTAGGACAGTCTTATAATATGCATCCAGATAGCCTCCAATCACACAAGCTGAAAATTGTTGCACTTTACTGCAGTTCTGTAACCATATGGGAACCAATCCTGTCTGTGTTCTGTGCACACCCAAAATCCCTGCTGAATGACCCGCCCTAGGAGCGAGTTACCAGTGACCCAGGGCTGTGGCGGAAGGAGGGTGCAGGGCGGGGGGAGGGGGGGAGAGCCCAGGGCTGGGGCCGCAGGAGGTGTGTGTGGGGGCAATGGTGGGGGGGGTAGGGGGAGCCCAGGGCTGGGGTGGCAGGGGGGTGCGAGCCCAGGGTTGGGGCGGCAGGGGGGGCAGCGAGGAGACCAGGGCTGGGACGGGGGGCAGCCAAAATTTTTTTTGCATGGGGCGGCAAAAAACCTAGAGCCGGCCCTGGTGGGAAAGGATAAATGGACACAGTAACTGGTCCAGGAAGCAGCCCCACAATGACAACACTCAGTAGGTGTTCAGTCCCTTGTGGTGGTTACAGGATAGCACAATTCTGAGCACAGAGCAGCCAAAGGTTCAGGATGATGCAAGTCACAACTTCATGCACGGTTTTGTTACCACCTCCTGACTTCCGCTGTGTTTACATGGTCAGTGTGATACTGTATAGAAAGGAAGGTGACCATCTACACTAATACAGTCCTGTTGCAAAATTGTGATAAATTTTGTATTAAGTACAAGACATTGCATGTGAGGTTATGAAATTTTTATGTGTGTTTGTATCTTAAACATGTTGTGGGTCTGAGAAACACCCACAGGTTAGCTCAGGGGTCTCAAACTCACGGCCCGCTGGGTTATTTTCTGCAGCCCGCAAGCTCCTCGCAGCCCCCCGGCCCCTCCCAGCGTTTACCTAGAGTGGCTCCGGCACGACGCGCACTGGGGGCAGGGCAGGGCAGGCTCCCTGCCTGCCTGCCCTGCCCCCGCGCCACTCCGGTAAGTGGCCGGAACCTGGGGGAGGCGGGGCACCGGGGTCTGTGTGTTGCTCTTGCTTCAGGCACCGCCCCCAGCAGCTCCCATTGGCTGCACCTCCCGAACACCCCCTGCAGCCAAACCCCCTGCCACACCCCAACCCCCTGCCACACTCTGCACCCTCTTGCCCCCCAACCCCCTGCCCTGAGCCCCCTGCCACACCCCGACCTCCTGCCACACCCTGCACCCCTCTTGCACCTCAACCCCCTACCGCACCCCAACCCCCTGCCCTGAGCCCCCTGCCGCAGCGCACAACCCTCCTGCATCCCAACCCCCTGCCCTGAGCCCCCTGCTGCACCCCGACCCCCTGCCTTGAGTCCCCTGCCGCACTCCGCATGCCTTCTGCAGCCCAACCCCCTGCCCTACCCTGCAACCTGACCCGGCCACACCCCTCACCCCTCCTGCACCCCACACCCCACCTCCCTGCCTTGAGCCCCCACCACACCCCACATCCCTCCTGCTGCCCCTGGGGGCAGGGAGAGGGCGGAGTTGGGGTGGGGATTTCGGGGAAGGGGTTGGAATGGGGTCAGGGAAGGGGTGGGAAGAGGCAGGGTGGGGTGGGGCCTCATGGAAGGGGTGGAGTGGGGGCAGGGCCAAGGCTGGCGGGGGGGAGGTGTCAGTAAAGCAGCCCTCGGGCCAATGTACTAGTCCTCATGTGGCCCTCGTGGTCATTTGAGTTTAAGACCCCTGGGTTAACTTTTTAGAAATAACAAAGGAGTTGTAAACTAAGGTGTCTGCATGTTGTCCCTGAAGATAGCTCACATTGCACTTTGGCAAAGGTGCAAGCTAGAATCTGCAATTCAGATGAAGGATGGATGACAGAGCACTGTACGCCATGAAGCTACCTGTAATATGTAACACAGCCAGGATTTTTCCAGCTAAAAGGGGTCAAGATATAAAAGGAGTGGACAAAAGCCCGTAGCCTCCTCTTTCCTACCACATCTCTGGAATGTTGAATTTTAACAAAGGGAAATTTTGAACAACAGGACTGAGGTCCCCAATCTATCTGGGCAACCCAGAGAGACTCATAGAAAACTAGTAGATTTAACATCCCTGATATTATTTTGCACTATATACTCTGATCCAACTGTAATGTATTTTATCTGCTTTAAATATTTAATAACTCATTTCTTTTTCTTAGTTAATAAATCTTAGTTAGTTTACTAAGGATTGGCTACAGTGTTGTTTTTGGTGTGTGATTTGAAGTACCGATTGACCTGGGTAAGTGACTTGCCCCAGAGGGCTGGAAGAACCTGATGTGTGGTGAATTTGGTTTAAATAACCTTTCATCATAAAGTCCAGTTTGTGAGAGTGGTACTATAGGCTGGAGTGTCTACGGTGACTGTCTATGGCTCTATGGTAAAACTAGTTTGGTGCTTCAGGAATCCACATTCGTGGCTGGCTTGGTGAAATCTAATTGTAGAATATACCACCACTTCGGGTGTCTGCCCTGTTTTCTGACAGTCTGACCAGAGATTGGCGCACTAAACTGTGAGACACACCAGGCGAGTGAGCACCCAAATACCTGGTCCATGATATCACAAGATAATGTACTTGTTAGATACATTTTTCTTACCATGCTCTGTCTCTGATCTTCGGAGTGATGAAGTCCTAGCAGGACTATCATGAGGCTTAATATCTTGTAGATTAGGCATACTTATTACCATACGTTTACTAATCATATACTGAGGGTTAAATCTTTTAGAAGCCATTTTCTCCACAGTCAGTCTTCTTGGGCTCTCAAGCATTGAATTTAGTCTGAAGAAAACAATTTTTAATTACATTTTACACATATTATACTATGCAGCAGCATAAATGAAGATAAATTGTAATTTATTATTATTGCTCTTTTTTGTATTATAGTAACACCTACCAACTCACAGCACTCCGACTATCGCCAATTTACTGCAAAGGATGTGACAAAAGTTTCATAAAAGATGGCGCATCAATTACCTAGAAAGACAAAGCTACTCATCTTGTATGGTAACTGAGGTTCTTCGAGATGGTTGTCCCTGTGGGTGCTCCACTTTAAATGTCTTGGCACCCTGTGCTTGTAATTGGAGATTTGTAGTAGCAGTGCCAGTTGGGCCGCACACACACTGTAGCAGTCTCGCACTGCTCTGAGCGGTTACATAGCGGTGTGCAGCCAACCATCCCCCAGTTCCTTCTCTACCGCAGAGAATCGGCTGGAAACTCCAAAACAGAGGGGAGGAGGAAGGGTAGTGGAGCACCCACATGGACAACCATCTCGAAGAACCTCAGTTACTGCACAAGGTGAGTAATCCTCTCCTTCGAGGAGTGTTCCTGTGGGTGCTCCACTTTAGGTGACTATTGAGCAGTGCCCCTCAGTGGAGGGTAGGGGGTTTGGAGTTGGTTTATTGATGGTGGATATACCATAAGTCCAAACTGAGCCTTTGCTGATGATTGTTGTTCTAACACACAGTGTTTAGTGAAAGTATGGGCTGATGTCCAGATACTTGCTTTGCAAAAGTCAATGATAGGCCACAGATGCTGCTAACGCTCTGGTGGAGCGTGCACAGACTCCCAGTGGGAGTTGCAGATTATTGTTTTGGTAGCACAAATGGATACATCCAGATACCCATTTGGATAGTCTGTTTTAAGATGGTTTGGCCCCTCAAGCATTCTGTTATGGAAACAAATAGTCTAGGTGATTTTCTGGATGTTTTTGCTCTTTTTATGTAGAAAGCTAATGCTCTGCAAACATCTAGCGTGTTGAGTGAGGCCTCCCTCCCATCAGCATGTGGCTTAGGAAAAATACAGGTAAGTAAATGGGCTGATTTAAATGAAAAGGGGAGGCAACCTTGGGTATGAACTTGGGGTGCGATCGTAGGATTATTGAAGAATATTTGTATAAGATGGATATGCCATTAGGGCACCTAATTCTCCCGTCCGTCTTGCGGACGTGATAGCAATGAGGAAAGACACCTTCACAGAGAAGTGCAACAAGGAGCAAGTTGCAAGGGGCTCAAACGGTTTTCCTGTAAGACCACAAAGAACAAGGCTGAAGTCCCACATGGTTGTAGGGTTTCTTAGGGTGGGATAAGTGTTTTCTATGCCTTTAAGGAAGCGTTTAATCGTCGGGTGAGCAAATATAGTGACTCCGTCCACCTTGTCATGGAAAGAGGTGATGGCAGCCAAGTGTACTCCGATGGAGCTCATGGATAGCCCTGATTTTTTAAGCCCCAGTATATAGTTGAGGATTCTTAGTAGTGGGGCAGACTGGACAGAATTGTTTGCCCTGGCACCAAGTGCAAAATTGCTTCCACTTATGGATATGCGTCTTTCTTGTGCTTAGTCTCTGACTGCTCAGTAGTATTTCTCAACCCCCCATCAGCCATGGAGTAAGTAACCAGGCCTTGAGGTGGAGTACTGCGAAGTTGGGGTGACAGACGCATCCCGCATCTTGTGATAGAAGGTGAGGCACTAAGGGAAAGGTATGAGGCAGTTTCACTGCCATCTAACGCAGGTATGGGAACCACATTTGTCTGGGCCACGTGGGTACAATGAGAATGATCCTGGATTTGTCCTGCCTGATCTTGTCTATGACTTGGCTTAAGGAGAGTTGGGGGAAATGCATACATCAGTTGCACTTCCCAGTTTAGGAGTGTGTCGCCTAGGGAGTGGTGTCCCAATCTGGCCCGGGAGCAATATTCGGGCACTTGGCGTTCTGAGCTGTTGCAAACAGATTTATAGTGGGGAACCCCTACAGTTTTAATATGGCTTTGAGAATTCCAGGATCCATCTCCCACTCATGGGTTTGTGAAAAATCCTTGCTTAGTTGATCCGCTGTTGTAGTCTGAAATCCCGGCACATAGGATGCCGATATCTCTATGTTGTTCGTGATGCACCAATTCCAAAGGCATATTGCCTCTGTACATAAGGGGCATGATCCTATTTCCCCTTGGCGATTTATATAGAACATGCATGCTATATTTTCCATAAGGATCTTGATGGCATTGTTTTTGATTAAAGGGAGAAAGTGCTTGCATGCATTTCAGAATGCCCTTAGCTCCAATAAGTTTATGTGCAAGTTGGACTCCGCTGGGGACCAGCGGCGTTAGATTGTATTGTCGCGTAGATGTGCCCCCCAACCAAGTAAGGAAGCGTCTGTCGTGATTGTCATGGTTGGAGCTTTTTGTTGGAAAGGAACTCCTGAGCAGACATTGTCTGTCCACCGTGTTAGCAAGTCTTTTAACCTGCATGGCATTGTGAGGCATGTGTTGAGTATACACTGTTCGAAGCCATGCCTGTAAGGATCTCATGTGGAGTCCGGCATATTTTAGAACAAAGGTTGTCGCAGACATGTGCCCCAAAAGTTGTAAGCATGTTCTGGCAGATGTTTGTGGGCTGTCCATCACCAGTGAAATTAGGTTGACAAGAGTGAGGATGTGTTGTCGGGGTAATGTTGCTGTGAGACAATCGAGGTAGGCCCCTATGAATTCCAACTTTTGGACAGGAACTAATGTGGACTTTTGTACATTTATTTGCAACCCTAGGTCAGTGAACAGGGTTATCATGGTCTGCGTGGCGTTTATTGCTCCTTGCTGCGTTGGTGCCCTTAGCAGGCAGTCGTCTAAGTATGGAAAGATCATCACTCCTTGTCTGCAGAGGTGAACTGCAATGACACCAAGAACCTTGGAAAAAACTCTTAGGGCAGTGGACAGGCTGAAGGGTAGTACTTGGTATTGGAAATGCTGATTCCCTAGGGTGAATTTCAGGAATCTTCTGTGTGATGGGTGAATAGTAATATGAAAATAGCATCCTGGAGGTCAAGGGCTGAGAGCCAATCTCCTTTCTCTAATGCCTGAATTACTGTGGTTAGTTTCATCATTTTGAATCATCATGTTCTCACCAATTTGTTGAGTTTTTGTAAATCCAAAATGGGTCTCCACCCGCCATTCTCTTTCTGAGTTAGAAAGTAATGGAAATAAAAACCTCTCCCAGTGTTGGGATGGTATGGGTTCCATGGCACCTAATTGTACAAGGTGGTTTATTTCCTGTTATAACAGGTGCTCGTGAGAGGGGTCCCTGAAGAGGGATGGGGAAGAGGATTGGGTAGGTGAGACAGAAATAAAGAGGATGGAGTAGTCCTTCTGGATAATCTCTAGAACCCATTTGTCTGTCGTGATGGTGTTCCAGACTGGGTAGGATGGTGACAGACGGTCTCTGAATGGGTGGGGGACCGTATCTGGTTCTGGAACCAGAGAGTGTGAAGGTCTCGTGCCCTTGACCACACCTTAAAAATGATTGTCTGGAGGTGAATGGTTGAGTCGTTGAAGATTGATCTTGGTTCTGCCGACATCCGTTCTGGTTTTGTTTACGCTGTTGGTTGTACTGTCTTTGTGGCTGAAAGTATGGTGTAAACTGAAATGGTCTTTGTGGCTGGAAGTATGGTGTAGACTGGAATCTCTGGTTGTAAAACCTGTTCTCTCTTTTTATTTGCAGGTACGTATATGCCCAGGGTTTTTAAGTTCACCCTTGAGTCCTTAAGGTGTGTAGAGAGACACATCGGTTTTGTCTGCGAATAATCTTTACCCTTCAAAAGGATAAGTCCTCAACAGTGGCTTGGATCTCCCTTGGGAAGGTGGGAACCCAGAAAGGTGGAACCAGAATGCACGGCGCATGACCATGGATGTTGCAATGGACCATGCTGCCCTGTCTGCAGAGTCAAGAGAGGCCCGTAGGGCCGTCCTGGTGAAGAGATGCCCTTCAGAAACATTTGCCTTATATTGCTCTTTTTTGTCATCAGGTAAACTTTCAACAAATTCTGACAAACAGATTGTGTGCTTATTTTGCCAGCAGGGCTGCAAAATTGGCTATGCAGAACTGGAGTGTCGCGGAGGAGTAGGTTTTCCATCCGAAGAAGTCTAGCCTTTTCCAGTCCTTATCATATGGGGTCATTCTGGACTGGTGTTGTTTTCCCCTTTGGTTGATCGCATCCACCACGAGAGAGTTTGGTGTGGGGTGGATGAATAAAAATTCAGCTCCTTTTGCTGGCACGTAATACTTTTTGTAAGATCTCTCACACAAGAGAGGGGCTGTAGTGGGTGTCTGCCAGATTATTTTTGCAGGCTCCATGATAGCATCATTAATTGGCAGAGGTATCTTTGCCACTGAGGATACCTGGAGTATGTCCGTGAGCTTGTGTTGGGTCTCTGGTAGTTGTGCTAGCGAAATGTCCAGGGATTCAGCTACCCTTCTGAAGAGGTCTTGAAAAGATTTGAAATCATCCCCCATAGTGGGGTGAAGCGGGGGGGCATTATCGTTTCATCCGGTAACAAAGATGAGATGTGAGTGGGCTGCAGAGTGTCACCTTCAGCTGTGTCCTCAGGCTCCGAGGTCTCTTCCTCTTGTGTCTCTGAGGGCGCTGGGACAGTTGGAGAAGGGGACAGTGTTGTTCTGAACCTAAGCAGGTTCGGAGGCCTGAGATTTTGGACCCTCTACATTGCCCATGGATCCCAGTATGGCCAGCTGGATGGGAATGGTATAGGGCAGTGGTCTCCAAACTTTTTTGATCATGCACCCGTCAGTAAAATATTTTTGAGCACGCACCCCCTGCCACGCCACAGGGCCGGCTCTATCATTTTTGCCACCCCAAGCAGACTCCTGCCCGAACTGCCAAAGCGACACTGCTCCGGCGGCACTCCTCTTTGGAGACCACTGGTATAGGGGGCTGTGCCCCTGGTTGATCATACCAGCCCCACATGTCTGTAGATGTTTGGTGATGAGAAAGTCCAGGTTTAGACAAGGAGTGTATATTACTGCCTCATCCTCTTCTTCCTCATCACTGGAGATAGGAGGTGCTGATCCACAGGGAACGGTTACCAGGCTTGGTCCCAGTCTAGACGGGGTACTGTCAGTACCGAGTAGAAGAGATTCAGGCATTGAAGCCGCTATCAGGTCCACGTGCCTCATGAAATGCTGCAGGACCGTGAAGCTTGGTGCCGGGAAGGCATCGTGCACTGACCACAAATTAAGAGTTGAAGCTCAGTGCCGATGACTTAGAGCTGTGCTACATAGGTACAGCAGGTGGCGCCATTGTACTGCTCGGTGCCGAGGTTTTCTTCGGATCAGACTTTTCTACGTGCACCTGCATTAGAGCTTGCCCACATATGGCCTTTAGCTTCTCGGGAAGTTTCGGCACCGGACGTTCCCAGTGCCTCGCGGTCCAGCACTCTCGGTGCCATCGGTACCGGGGCAGATTTTTCATTTGGAGATCACTTTCTTTTAGGTGATTCTCAGCGTGGGGATGTTTGGGGACACTTTTTGGTAGCCTTTCTAGAAGCAGGCTCCTTAGCAGTCGTTGTTGAATCAGATCCCCTGTCAGACGCTGCCGCTGGCAACTGTTGGCCAGGAGGCGTCCTGGACTCAAGGTCAGAGGCTGGTCTGAGGGATTTCTCCATCATAAGGAGCTTCAATTGGAGATCCCTGGCCTTCCTGGTCCTTCCTGTCAGTTTTCAACAGTGTGGACATTTTTGGGTAATGTGCGTCTTGCCAAGGCAGTTGACATACTGTGCGTGGCCATCAGACCCTGGTATGGAGAGTCTGCAAGTTGGGCAGTGTTTAAAGCCTGGTGAGCTAGGCTTGCCTGAAAGAGAAAGTCCTTTGGAGAAAGAACAGGGATAAACCCTGTTTTTCTTTCTTTTTTTTTTTTTTTCCAAGGCAAGAGCTGCGTACCTGCCAGGGAGGCAGGAATAAAAGAGGGAAGGGAATTATATATATATATTTTTTTTTAAGAAAAATTAAGTAAAACATAAAATATAAAGGACAAGGGGATAGGGTAACTACAACTAAGCTAACACTATCGGGAACAGCTATGAACTATTAATTTATCTAAAGTAAGAGAGGGTACTGCTGTCACTCCGACTCAAGGCAAAGGCAGTAGAGAAGGAACTGGGGGACAGTTGGCTGCGCACCGCCATGTAACTGCTCGGAGTTGCGCGAGACAGCTACGGCACGTGTGCGGCCCAAGCAAGCACTGCTACTACAAATCTCCAATTACAAGCACTGAGCGCCAAGACACCCAAAATGGAGCACTCACAGAGACACTTCTTGAAGAACTTATGTATATATAGGACATGATCCTACATCACTATCATTCTAAGACTTTTTTGCATTGATTTCAATGGAAGGAAAATCAAGTCTGTGGTAAACTGTAGTGAGAAAATTTTACCTATCTTCTTCAGACTGAGTGCTCAACTCAAGACGAGCGAAAGCATCCATCTTTCTGTTCAGACGAGCTTTAAGAAACGAGTGAAATATATGGGTCTCTAACACCTGCAATACACAACAGCAAACTGATATTAATTGTTGATCATATACAAGTATACATTTTTTATTAATAGCCTTCATCCATTTTATTGACCTAATAGAATTAAATGCAAAAGCCTATAGGAATGCAATGTTAACATTGCACAATTAAAAAAAAAAAAAAAAATCACAAAAGTCAAGAAAAGCAAAACTTAAAAATTCCAACAGCAACATCAGGTCAACCTCTTTACACACCCTGTATAATTTTATGGTATACATTTTAATGACAGACAGTTATATATTAAACTACAAATTTAACAAGAAAAAACAAACTAAATTTTATATTTTCTAATACTTTTGATTGTAACTGGGCAACTTTAAACTTCATTCATGATGTGAAGGAAGAGGCTCCTCACAGCTCCATGTTAAAAAATTCTACCGCCAAACTGAAGAGAAAATTGGAATGATATCCCTGCCGTTGACTGAATATTCCCTCTTGTGAGAGCCATTAAATTATCCCTCCTTAAGGTGACTTATCGCTGAGACTCTTAGAAACACATCTAAAGTCAAAAATATTACACACACATCCAAACTCTCCCTAAAGGTCTCCCTTCTTCCCTTACCACAGAAAATGACCACCAACATATGTAACCAATAATTTGTATCATTTCTAGAAAAACAGGATAAACATTTCTAGCACAGGGCTCTTAAAATTGTTCACCAATGCACTAAACTACCCTATTCAGCAAAGCATTTAAGCACATGTTTAAGTCTCATTGATGTTGTCTCCCTACTATCCATCTAGGTTTTTATACCACACCTATGCCTGTGATACCTGACCTCCTTACAAATTTACTAAGGTTAACGCAAGATGGTATCTAGATCTTTGGTTGTAGTTATGAGAAAGAGCTTTCTTTAAATGGGAAAACAAATAAACTGATTCTCCACTACTTTGCCTGGGGCATAAACTCCATGTCTTGGAAGAGGTATCACAGGCAAAGGGCCAGGGGGAATTATGTTCACAGGGCTTCAGTGAATTTGAATAATATATTTATGTATTTAAAAAAATAAGAAAGGAAAAAAGAAACTGTATATATAAGAAGTTCTGCTACAATGCAGTGGGGCAGGACTAAAATTACCAGGTGGTCCATTCCAATTAAAAATACATTGACAAGCGCATTAGAAATACTGTATATAGATCAAAGTGGCATCTAAGCGGCAATTCTGGGATTTTTATTTATATATATTTGTAACTTTATTTTCCCACTAGATGGCATGCTATACTGACAATTGGGTTTATTAAGATAACAGGTAGCAGCAACTGAACCAATTGCCCTTTTAATATAATGCTTGGTATTATTGGCCACTTTATTAAATGTGGTCCAATCTGATTTTGTTGTAAATGAACGTATCATTAGGCTATTTAGCATTTAAGAAAATAAGGTCATTTGATTTTATTTTGGTAAATTTTGAGGACTTAGATGGCACAAATCCTCAAAGCAACTTGAAGATGTAAAGCATTATATACATGTCAATTTTAGTTCTTAACTTACTAATATTTCGTTTACAATGAAGTGTTAGAAACTATTATACAAATTGTGCTTTTAACAAATAATTCATTGTATGCAACATTTTTTATGGCTTTGAAATTTCTTTATAAACATTTTAAGCTGTCTTGAGGAAATATTCCTGCATAGAAATATTAGTGGATTGTTTCGTGATTTGTACATTTTTTCCTTGTTCTGTTTGCCATACACAATAAATTCCCCTCTTTCCTTGTTCTGTTTGCCATGCACAATAAAAATCTTGGCAAAATAAAAATTATCCTACCATAAATTTGGCAGTTTGTCCTATTAGATCTGCATGAACGTTAGTATAGTCTACAGAACAGATTTAAGTAAAATGAGTTAGTGTTTTGACCCATTTCCTTCGAACTTGGGCATCTTCTAGAAATAGGTCATTCAAAAATATTCTACTTGTTGTTTGGAGAAGCAAACTCAAAAAGCTTCATTATCTAGTCGAGGCGAAAACTAATTATTACAATCTATTAGTGGTAGTGATCTGATTTCTTTGCCAGATTCAGAGCACGGCTCCTGGAGAACCAATTGTCTAAGTAGCAATATCATTACAAATGAAGCTTTTGTAAATTTTATAAGCGCACTTGCAATCTTACTCCTTCTGAGGAGTGAATCGGAAATGGCAGATAGGATTTTGGATGCTCCCACTCCCTCAAACTCTCCTACTTTGTCCCATAGGCATTCAACACTTCTTAAAGTGACATTACTGTCAAAAGGAGTAGATTAAAAATAATTTAACCCTATATTCCTTTGCTTTTGTCATCTTAAATAGGAATTGCCATAATGGGTCAGATCAAGGGTCCACCTAATGCAGAATCCTGTCTCCACCAGCGGTCAGAACCAGATCCTTCAGAGGAACATGCAACAAACTCTGATGTAGACAGTTATGGAATAACCTGCCCATCAAGAAACCATCTTTTCAACCCTCAGAAGTTTGAGGTTGACTTACACCCTGAAACACGAGGGTTTATATTTCTTCCAAACTTCGGGTTTGCTTGTTTTAAAACCTAATCCCTAAAATTTTAAAATGCATCTTCCAGAGGTTTAGCTGCAAAATTGACTTTACCATCCATATAAATCATGGTGGGTAAAACCCTTGAATGTAAGGATTAATTTCCTGGATGGTAAATTTCTGTGGCTCACTTAAGGCAAAATTCACCCCTTTTGAGCACAAGACCTATGCCCACTTGAGTCCTATTTTGAAGCCTTAACTGTGACTTCAGTCTCATGCCGGCCATTTGCAAAAGAAAAATTTCACTTTGAAAAAATATGTTTCATTTGCACCCGAGGAAGAGACACAAAATAATTTCAGAGAACAATATGCTATCATATTTGCCTAGTCAATGTGTTATGAAAACTAATAGCTTATAAAATATAGTCCAAATTTCAATAGTTTCATTTGGGGTGTTTTGTAATAATAATAATAAAATAATAAGCTAACAGGTGATTAGAACACACCAAGGATGTAATTACCTTTTTGTAAAATGGCTGATCCCCTGGTGCCCTTGTTTTCAGAAACTCTTCGCTATTAAACACTCTGTGTTCATAATTTAGATGATCCTTTACCTCCCTGTTAATAAAGAGCATGTTATAAGTCTGGAGATTTCTTAAAGAAATGCATTTTTGTAGTGAACGACTGGTACTAATAGAAACATAATGTATTACAAGAAGGCAGGCTCTGTTTTCTGAACAATTTTTAATACCCTATTTAAAGAAAATAAATGTAGAATCTTATCAATAGAAGTAAGACAGGCTACCTGCTATCACTGACATTTTCCATCAGAAAATCCATTGAGATATACTGGGGTCAACTTCAGTATCTGAGTTACCATGCAGTACCATCTGCTTATTAATGTAATTACTTAGGCCCCAATCCTGCAATTATATCTGTGTGGACAGACCCATGAAGCCATCACGAACCCCACTCTGGGACACCATACAGACAAAAAGATCTGCCTGTGCAGATCTAACTGCAGAATCAGGGCCTCATTTTGTGCCATTACATTGCAATTTGTAATGTTTTGCGTGCACACCCAGGTGCAATGTCCCCTAAGTCCAGCCATAAAGCTAGCTTTACTGATAACCATGTTAAGCAAAAGAGATTTAATACAGAAAAAGGAGACAGGAAAAAAGGGAAAAAAACAACAAGGAATCTGGTGGCACCTTAAAGACTAACAGATTTATTTGGGCATAAGCTTTCGTGGGTAAAAACCTCACTTCTTCAGATGCAACAAGGACAATAACAGAACACCACTGGCCATCACATACAGCCCCCAGCTAAAACCTCTCCAGCGCATTATCCACGATCTACAACCTATCCTGGAAAATGATCCCTCACTCTCACAGACCTTGGGAGGCAGGCCAGTCCTCACTTACAGACAACCCCCCAACCTGAAGCAAATACTCACCAGCAACTACACACCACACCACAGAAACACCAACCCAGGAACCAATCCCTGTAGCAAACCTCATTGCCTACTCTCTCCCCATATCTACTCTGGTGACACCATCAGAGGACCCAACCACATCAGCCACACCATCAAGGGCTCATTCACTAGCACATCCACTAATGTTATATATGCCATCATGTGCCAGCAATGCCCCTCTGCCATGTACATTGGCCAAACCGGACAGTCCCTTCGCAAAAGAATAAATGGACACAAATCGGACATCAGGAATGGTAACATACATAAGCCAGTAAGTGAACACTTCAATCTCCCTGGTCATTCTATTTCAGATTAAAAAGTCACTATCATTGAACAAAAAAACTTCAGAAACAGACTTCAAAGAGAAACAGCAGAACTAAAATTCATTTGCAAATTTAACACCATTAATCTGGGCTTGAATAGGGACTGGGAGTGGCTGGCTCATTACAGAAGCAGCTTTTCCTCTCCTGGAATTGACACCTCCTCATCTATTATTGGGAGTGGACTACATCCACCCTGATTGAATTGGCCTTGTCAACACTGGTTCTCCACTTGCAAAGTAACTCCCTGCTCTCCATGTGTCAGTATAGAATGCCGGCATCTGTAACTTTGACTCTATGCATCTGAAGAAGTGAGGTTTTTACCCACGAAAGCTTATGCCCAAATAAATCTGTTAGTCTTTAAGGTGCCACCAGACTCCTTGTTGTTTCAGTTCTGTGTACTGTCCATGGGACCACACTGCCTCCGCTTGAGTCATAAATCACTGACTGATGGCATCATCTTAATATGAATATTTAAGCTGCCGTAATACAGTTAATTTAGAAAAATAGTGGTTAATAAAAGGATATTAAAAAACACCCTAAATAATATAGGTTTAAGTATAAAACCTCTGCATACAGAAATACAAGACACTTTATTGAGGAGAACAAAAACAGACAGCTTGAGCTGGAAACAGAAATTTCATCAACAAAGATTTACTTTCCTTCATTCCTGGACTCTGGTAGATAGAGCATTAGAAGACAGAAGAGACACTGCTGGAAAAAAGAACAAAAGAAGAGACAGTTTGAAGGAAGAAAAGAAGAAAGATGGCAACCCCATTTGGAGAATGCTAACAGATTTTAATTCTAGATATTATCTATTTAGAGAGGCGAAGCATCTATTCATTTTTGTAGCCAAGTATTCAACGTAATTTTAAGAGTTATACTTTGCGATCTGACAAGTTTATTTCACCTAATCTTTATTTCGAGTATATACCAGTCAATAATAAAAGCTCAGCAAATCTCACGCTGGCAGCATATCAGATTCCTCAGACTCGTGAGAAAAACATTTTTTCCTTCTCCAGACTATGTCAGTATCTACTAAGTGGCAATCGAGTACCAGCAAGCCAGCTCCCTCGAATTGAACAAATGCCCTAGGGGTGAGCTCAAATAGTCTTAACATGTCAATTTACATGTATTACTGGGATGGAGCTATATGCGGACACTTCCCTGATGACTGTACTGTTCCATTTATCTCACAATAGGCTACATTAGCCACCATCACAAATATATCATTTGAATTTAACGCACTCAGTCACTGGAGCCTACAGAATCATCATCAGACCTTCAGTATTTTTATTCCTTTGTATTAAGCTAAAATATCATCATGATAAATCCACCAGCAAACCATGGAGCTCTCCCACTGGTAAATCTAGATTTACCGAATCTCTGTTCTCTCTCTGTGCGGTCCTCTATTTTCTTGTAGGACCTGGGCACTAGAAGTAACACCTCTCCAAACACACACAAACTTACAGACGTCCCACATGAATGGGAGGTTCAGTAAATGCTCTGAGCATGCTGAGGTACTATATGAATATTAGTGTATTCGGTTAGGGTCTCAGAACCAGTAGAGCTGGAGCAGTTGGGCAAATACCTTAGAGGAAAAGAAAAATGCGACTCTGGTCCAAGTGATTAAGATACTCAGAGAATCTGGGAGAGGACCTTACAAGCACATTTTACGAATATTGAAATAATTTGTTTCTGCTCAAACCTACACAACCTTGCATTAATAAAGTAAAATCTCAGGGAACTAAGGGGAAATTTGAGATTTTCCAGAAATGTAAAGGCAAATTACAATAGATTTCTGGGGGAAAGATTTATGAAAGTGACTGAAACCAATAAGAAAAATCAAAGCCAAGTTGACTGTTCTTTCATCTGCTTATGAGAAAATGAATTAAACATATTGGTACTTTGACTGCCACAATATGGCTGATGCCATCTATAACCACAGACTACAAAGCACTTTAATAACTTTCCATTTCCTGTTTGAGTTCTTATGCTTTAAATTTCACATGGTTGGGAGAGCAGACTCATGACACAGAACAGACAATAGGAAGCGTCAATGGGCTGCAAAGATCAGTCACTGCATCCGAACTCATGTGCACAATGGAAGAGTCATACAGAGCTAAAGGGTCACAGAAACAAGAAGAAGAATCAGTTCTGCATTGTGTCCACTGGCTATGCCTATACAATCCCTTTTCCCTCAGCATATTTTTATTCCTTCTTATGACCCTTGCAGAGTTTGCAGGCCTAGAAGACACTGGCACTACTTGTGTGACTATTAGTGCTATTTATACCGAACCAAATCTGAGACTTTTGGGCTACACCTCTCTCTTCCTGATGTTTTCACATGCAATGGCAGGGAGTTTAAAACAAGAATTTTAATTTCTCAGGATATGAACTCTTTATCTAAAGTTATAGATAACATAATGAAACTATACCCAAATATGTGAACTGCTACACTGGCCACTATACTAAGCTAGCAACAAAATTCTTATCACAGTCCTTCAACAGATCTAGAGATTTTTCACAGTATCTAAAAAGAAAAATAGCAACAGAATATTCCCAGACAGTAGGTGTGGATGTTAACTGGTACTAGGGTTTTATGACATGCAATCAATATCGTCACCCACCTGAAGATGTTGACAATTAACTGCAAAGTAATTTGCTGAATTTCAGCATTCAGTTTTTGCTGCCAAGCCCTCCTGCGCATTTGTAGTTCAATAAAGTCTGTATTGGAGCTGAGGTGACAGAGTTCTAGATCATAATGCAATTGAAGGCTCTCAACTCTAGAAAAGAGAAAATTAATGAGTTGTCCCTTAAAAACCAAGGGTTTTTTGTTTGTGTTTTTTAAAAATAAAGAGAAACTTGTATCTTACTTTCAACTAAAGAAATTACAAGATTTTAATCGCAAGTGTTGCTATAAAGCCAACAGCATTTCTTGTGAAGCCTACTCGTAATAAATCATGGAACTTTGGACATCTCCAGTGTACATACTCCCTGGAAACATTCTTGTGTGGTATGGGCAATATTTGCCTTCTAATAAGTCAGCAATGACTGCATTACACCTTAAATGGGGTGGCCATCATCTGGCTTACCAGGGGAAGGGGTATACCACTTTAAGGGCTAGGGGGCGTAGAGAGGCACAGATGCTGCTGCAGAAGCAGAACAGGTCAGCAAGGCAACACTGACTCATGACCCAGGAACCTGAAGGGCAGGGACTTGATAAAGGGCAAGCCCTCCCTGCACCAGGAAGAGGTGTTTGTTAAAGGAGCAGAACAAGAGGGGTTCAGGACGCCTATGACTAGCGGAAGGGTCTGACGAAAGCCCTCAGGTAGATATTGAAAGAATTAAGGAGTTACCTGCACTGTACGCTTTTATGTGCTGGGTAGTCCCAGACATCTAAATGATAAATTTGTGGCCTAATTAAACCATATCCAGAGTCTATCCTTCTTCCAGTATAGACTGATCACAATTATGGAATACCAACATTAGTAACCATAAGGAAAGAAGCATTACATTGATCAGATAATAAAGAAGGGATACTGGGGTTGTGTTTATGACTGTAACTGTATAAAGCTACCTGTACAAAAAGTCCAATTTACCCTTGCCCAGTCTGGTATTTTTATTTATGTGAAGTAAACAAAATCTGTCATAAAGAGTTTTCCATAGGACTTATCCTACTTACAGCACGAACCACTCAGGTTTCTTTTTACCTTTTTATAAATATTTCTGCTGCTTCTGAAGGGACATCTGGAATTACCGCCTCATCTACAGATGATTTTGAATGTGTAATGTCTCCATTATCAATGTTGATTAGAATTAAATCTTCAGCTTCCTTTTTAAAAACAAACATGTTAATGATTAAATACAGTAACTCCTCGCTTAACGTTGTAGTTATGTTCCTGAAAAATGCTACTTTAAGTGAAACGATGTTAAGCGAATCCAATTTCCCCATAAGAATTAATGTAAAGGGCGGGTTAGGTTCCAGGGAAATTTTTTTCGCCAGACAAAAGACTATCTCTATCTATATATCTATACATACATACATACATGTATGCATACATACATACATACATACATACATACACACACACACACACACACACAGTACAAGTTGTAAACAATTTAATACTGTACACAGCAATGATGATTGTGAAGCTTGGTTGAGGTGGAGGAGTTAAAAGGGTAGGATATTTTCCAGGGAATGCCTTACTGCTAAATGATGAACTAGTAATAGGCTGAGCCCTCAAAGGGTAACACATTGTTGTTAATGCAGCCTCACACTCTACACGGCAGCACCAATGGAGGGAGGGGAGACAGCATGGCAGAGGGAGACACATACTGTGTGTGTGAGAGAGAGACCTGCATTGCCCCTTTAAGTATGCTGACCCACTCTAAGTACACTGCCTTTTTAAGTAGATCAGCAGCTGCTGTCTCAACTTGCTGCCAGCAAGCTCCCTCCGTCCTGAGCCCTGTCGTGCCCCGCCCCCCGCTCTGTGAAGATGGCCTGATGGGGTAAAGGAGCAGGGGGGAGGGGGCACCCTGACATTAGCACTCCTCTTCCCCTCCCTCTTGCACAGCAAGAGGAGGCTCCCAGGAGCAGCTCCAAAGCAGAAGGCAGGAGCTGCACATGGGAGCGGGGGAGGGACAGCTGAACTGCCCGGCAATTGATAGCCTGCTGGGCAGCTGCCGCACAGGAACTTAGGGGAGTGGGGAGCTGATGGGGGGCTGCCGGTCCATCCTGGCTCCAAGCCCCCACCAGCTAGCTCTAACGGGCTGCTCTTCCTGCAGTGGACAAAGCAGGCGGCTGCCAAACAACTTTATAAGGGAGCATTGCAAAACTTTAAACGAGCATATTCTCTGATAGATCAGCAATGTAACAACATTAACCAGGACGACTTTAAGTGAGGAGTTACCGTATAAATAATGTTGATAAAATATTTATTTCTTCTTGATGTAGCCTGCAAATACTTAAATATAAAGTGAGTTTTTCCAGCACAGTGATTGCTCTTAACTTGTTAGGAATGTGTTGTAATTTATAACCAGAAAGGGATGGTCCTGTTCTAACTTGGCCTTTTGGAAGACTGAGACAGCTACACAATTATTTTCAATATAAATGAAGTCTCACATTAATTTATTAGGATTTCAAAGACAAAATACACAGATTTTGAGATCTAATATTCTCTCTATGTAGTGGATAAGTCCATAAATCCTCCACACATCAACATATACGTACAAGCTGTGACATGTCGCTGGAAGTTTCCTGCGTATCAGGGTCAAACCTTTCTGAATTAAGTTAAACCTTACTGAAATTACGTTTAATACCTTTGGGGTCCATTGTATTAAAAATGCATTTGTTTATGTATTATTGTGAGACTGTATGTAACTTCTCTTGAAGGAAGGGGGATTTGGGAGTAATGGAAAATTACTAAAAGGCAGAACAAAAGGACTCTATAAAGGGACTCGTGTGGGGAACTAGGGGAGAGTGACAACTTGCCCCAGAGTAAGATGAGGGAAGCTGCTGCATGGGCAGGATAGGCAAGGGGGTGAAAGACCCTGCTCTCCTGCCTGATGGAACACAGATAATCCCCCAAGGACTCCCAAGGGAACGGTGAGCTAGTGAGGGACATTGGGAATATTTACATCCTAAAGGCAGACTGGGGCACATGCATACCACTCATGTGGAATTCATATAGGGACAAATACTAGGTCTGTGCCCTGTGAGTGACCACAGGGACCCTGCGACCAGGGCTGTGGCTGGACTCTGCTCAGATTCCAGAAGCTTACCACCCCCTGGGACTCCAGAGCAGCAGAATTTTAGATTCCCTTCAAATAAATCCTAGTGGGTGGCCAGGAAGGGACACTCAATGGGATCTGTGAGACAAGCTATAGGTACTTTTTTTTTAAATCGTCTCAGAATAGTCCTTATTCAGTTTTCTTACTTAAAATAACTGGAGAAATAAATTAATATGTATAAAGTTCTGAATTCATAAATCTATTTGCAAGATCAAGGATTATATAATTCAGATTATAATACAGTGTACATACAAAAACTTCAAAGCGACACTGAGATAAGAATAATATTTTTAACCGTACCTGTGTTAGTTGCACCAATCTACATTATGTAGACTAAAAATATTTTTACTACAATTTACTTTCACAGGTTAGGATGTTTGTTTTTGCATTTTACTGATCCTGGACAAGACTAGACTGATTAATTTGGTTTATAGTCATATTCATTAATCTTATATCTACTAGTACAATGCTGTTGTGTTTGGGTTTCCAACGCTGCAAAGGAATGTCTCTCTCAGGCTTGGTGTACACTGATACTTCATCAGCAAAACTTTTGTCATTCAGGAGTGTTAAAAAAAAAAACACCCACCCCCAAATGACAAAAGTTTTACCGAGGAAAAGCGCTGGCGTGAACAGCGCTTTGTCGGCAGTAGCACTCTCCTGCCGACAAAGCCACTGCCACTTGTGGGGGGTGGAAGTTTTTTGTCTGCAGAAGAGCTCTCTCTCCTGCTGACAAACAGCAGCTACACTGCACGCCTTTTAGCGGCACAGCCATGTCGTTAAAAACCTTGTAGTGTAGCCATACTGTCATAAACCCTCAAACAAATGTAAATCTCTAAAGTTTGGGCCCAAACCATCTGACAGTGTCACTTTGAGCAGTTGAAGTTTTATTTTTCACTGAAAATGCTCTTTATATATCAACCCACAAAACACTTGTTAAAATAATATTAAAATTCAAAGAGAAGAAGAAACTGTGAATCCAATTCTGAAACTCCATTCTAAAAACTCACCTTTATATTGCTAAAGTTAAAGTGTTAAAAATGCTAATCTGGAAATCCATCATGACAAAGAATTAGGAATTTGAGGCCCATGTATTGCACAAAAATATTATTAAGCATTTTCAAAGCTGTGCTTGGTGCCGCAGAGAAACAAGCAAAGATATGAGCCCTCCCTGAAAAATTTACACAGTGTGAGGGCCCGATACTGCAAGCACATATGTACATGCAAAACATTATCAACAGGAAAATTCCCACTGGCTTCAATGGGACTACTCATGTGCATAAATTACATCTGAGCATACATTTGCAGGATTGGGACCCAAATCTGACATCACATAACAAACAAGGATCATAGACCATGTTGGGGAAGGAGAGGAAAGACAAGAGTTATAAGAATAAAAATCACTCGATAACTAAATGATGGTTCTGTTGAAGTTAAAAATTCTTTTTCTAAGAAATCTGGCAAAAATTTGTTTTAAAGAGGGACTGAATTGAGGAAAGGGAGGTGGCTTACTAAACAGACCTAGGGAAAAGGGGCAGCCAGAGTGGGAATGTTCTATGACAAACCTGGCTAACTTCTTCAAAATGATCAATGTGACATCCCATAAGAAAAGACGTTGGGGCCATTACAAAATCCAGCATCTGACGAGATAGAATAGGTACAAAAGTGTGTTGCCATTGAATAGGATGAAGGTACAACATGAAGCATTCAGCTATGAGTGTTAGCAGGGCCCAGTCAGAAGAAAAGAAAACAATCCTTTGCTCCGTTAAGATGCAAGTTATAATCTGGGAACAATAATGAAAATAACTAATATTAGTAGTAATATTTGTTACATAGAGCAAATTCTATTAAAAGCATCTCCAAGCACTTTACCATTTACAAATTGAGGTTCACCTTCAGGAGATCAGTGTTACAGTAATACACATTTTGCACATTGATAAACTGAGGCAAATACAAGTTAAAGGATTCTTACACAGCCAGAGTGCTAGGAATAAAAACCGGGGTGAGATACCGGCCCCACTGAAGTCAATGAAAGTTTTGCCATTACTTCAGTGGAACTAGGATTTCTCCTCAGGAGTCCGGGCTATCAGTCCACTGGCTCTAGCCACAAGACTACAATGTAAGAGGCCTGTATAGCACCAAAATTAAGGGATAAAAAGCCAAACCAGACACTGATGAAACACACAAATGGACCACATAAATTTTAGAGAAAAGGGCCACGAATTGTTACGCTTGTATGGGCACAATTACCCAAATGCACATGCATCCAGATGCACTAGAAGGAGGTGATCATGCACAACATTTTCAGATGGGAAGGCTGATTGTGCACCAAATGCATGCAGACAAATACGTGAGATTGTGGGCATGGCTAAAAAAATAAGCCAACACTACCTATTTTCAGAACTGAGATGGATTAGATCAGGGGTCGGCAACCTATGGCACGCGTGCCAAAGACGGCACGTGAGCCGATTTTTAATGGCACACTGCTGCCTGCTGGGGTCCCGCTCGGCTCACTGCCGAACCCCGGCAGCAGGCTGAGCCGGACCCCAGCAGGCAGCGGCACGCCATTAAAAATCCTGCCCGACCCAGCCCGCTCTTCTCTGCCCCCCGCTCTCTCTGGCGGGTGCAGGGGGCAGAAGCAAGCTTGCTCCTGCCGGCTGCTGCTGTACAAAGGCTCTGCTGGCAGCCAAGCTTCCCCCTCCCCCGCCGTGCTGCGTGGAGCCCCGCCTCCTCTCCCTCCCTGCCGCCGATGGAGCGGAGAAGAGCAGCCCCAGCGTCCTCACTGCTCAGACCAGCAAGGAGGCGGGGAAGGGGGGTAGGAGCGGGGCCTTGGGGAAGGGGGGTAGGAGCGGGGCATATCCCTCCAGTCCCTTGCCGTGAGCCGCTCAGGGCAGGGGGCTGGGAGCACCCCCCGATCCCAACCCACCCCCCTGAGCCCTCTGCCCTGACCCCTGCACCCTCCCCTTGCACCCCTGCATCCCCCCCATGACCCCATCCCGATTCCTGCACCCTCCACACATACCCAGCCCCCTCACACTCCATGCTAACTCCTGCACCCCCTCACATGCCCCCAGCCCTCTGTCCTGATCCCTGCACCCCAACTCCCTGCATCCCCCCAACCCCATCCTTGACTCCTGCACCTCCACACATACCCAGCCCCCCCACACCCCATGCCCTGACTCTTGCACCCCCCACATCCCCACCCTGAGCACCAGGTTGACAGCAGGCTGAGCAGGGCCGGCGGCTGGGACCCCAGCTGGCAAGAGGCCGGCAGCCAGAACCCCAGACTGGCAGCGGGCTGAGCGGGGCCGGCAGCCGGGACCCTGGCTGGCAGGAGCCAGCAGACGGAACCCCAGACCACCGTGGGCTGAGCCGCTCGGCCCGCCGCCGGTCTGGGGTCCCGGCCCCGCTCAGCCCGCCGCCGGTCTGGGGTTCTGGCTGACGGCCCCTTGCCAGCTGGGGTCCCAGCCACTGCCCCACTCAGCCCGCTACCAACCTGGGGTTCTGGCTGCCGGCCCCTTGCCAGCCGGGTTTCCGGCCGCAGGCCCCGCTCAGCCCGCTGCCAGCCTAGGTGAACGGAACAGATTTGGGGATAATTACATCTCTCTAATGTATTTAACCCTAAATTACTGATATGTACTCCCAAGCTGAACTCCATCTTGCAGATTTTTTTCTGGGAACAAACAACAAAGGAATCAAGGTAACAAGCAAAAAAATGTGACACTTTACAGAATCTTTAAAGTTTGTTTTTATTACCTGTAGCACATGTTCTGGTTTGAAACATAGTAATGGAAGATGAAGATTCAAGTCAATAATTGGGCTGTCTGGATCCTCCCGTGATGGAAAGACTATCTGTAGTGGTTTCATATTAAATATCTGTAGTAACACATGTTTTTCAATTAATTTTTAATGAAGAAATGGTCCCATAGAAATTTTAAATCCTAATTCTAACAAAATATTACAGTTATCTGACAGAAAATTATTTATATATATATCTATATATATCTATATAGATATATATATAAATATAAAAAAGCACAGAACCTAAAATGTAGTTTTATATACAAAAGATAATTGCAGTACTGGAAGTATTAAACTCAATAATAACTATCTCCATAAAGATTTATAAAGCATTTTGTGTTTCTTTTCAGTCTAGTAAGAGATTTTAGATACTGAAACAGATATTAAAATTGAAGAAATGAAATACCTTTTTTACAAAAATTATAAAATGTATTTTGATATAATCATAATAAAAACATCTTTAAGGGACTCTTGTCAATTATGTCTATTGTAAGTTTAGTCTAACTGCATTCTGTCTTTCTAGGCTACCTCTGCCTTTATCAGAGCAATAGGTCTGGATTCACCTGCTTTATTATCTAATTTTTTCTCCAATTCTAACTGAGAAACTTTACCAAAACATAATTTGTAATTTCACTGCTTGCTGATTACAACTTAAAATGTAGACCAGCTTATAATAATTGATTTGATATAAATAAGGTTAATAATGAAGAGCTGAATCATGCATTTAGACACAACCCACAGAAGGAACTGTGGAGAGCTGCACCATTCCAAAAGCAGTTTCTTGAAGCTCTCAGGTGCACAAAGGGAAAATATACCCCTTTTTACAGTGCACCTATATATAGTCCCCATTATTGTAGTATCTGAGAGCCTCACAATCTTTAATGTATTTATTCTCCCAACACCCCTGTAACATAGGGAAGTATTGTCCTCATTTTGTAGATGGGGAATTGAAGCTAAGTGACTTGTCCAAAGACACACAAAACATCTGTAGCAGAGCAGGGAATTGAAACCACATCTCCCAAGTACTAGACTAGCACTAACCACTCAACAACCCTTCCTCTCCTCACTACCCTATCTGCTGTGCAGAAAGGGCAGAGCTATGGCCCCACCTTCTCCCCACCTCTTTGGTGTACCATGTGTCCATCAGAAAACAGGGTAAAAGCAGTCTATCCCCCAAAGCACAGGTACTGACTTCAGTGGCATCACACTGGCATTAAAACTGGTGTTACAGAATATGCCCCATTTTACACAAACAACGTACTTAGTATTTTATAGCAGGTAATGTTAAAATAATTATGAAATTGAGCTTCACTAATTACCAAGTGGAGTGTTCCTGGTGGAGGAGTAGGTATTAAAGATAATTTTGCTGCAAATTCTTTTATACGATCATCAACGTCTAAATCCTTGAGAGGTCTCAGATGTACCAGTAAGCTGAAATTAAAGTATGCCAAATATTTTTTTTAAATGTAACATGCAAAGAGGCTAAAAAATAAACTCTTCCTTGATACCTTAAAACTCAAAAAATTGTTGGGATGGATAAAAATATTATTACAACTATTTAACCTCTGGTTTATTAGATAATTTAGAGGCTCCAAGTGATTTTAACATTGCTGCTGTATATGAAGCTGCTCTTTCATATCTTTCACACACAACTTTATTTATTCTTCATGTGTGCAAGTCTGTCAAATGTTTCTATTTTGGGAGTTTAACTTCTTAGCCATTTCAAAACCACAGAAAGCTAGAGCTTATTGGAAATTAGCCTGTTTCTTGCAGGCTTACACGCACTATTCAGTTATAAATTAAAAATACACAATCCAAAAAAAGAATGACTACTGCAGCATTACAATTGAGAAATTAAATGCACGTCAAACTCAAAAGTTTAATTTCCTAAAGTATCATTGCACAAATATAGAGTAATGCAATAAATGACCATTAAAATGTGTGATTCAATGTGCATGCATTTTTTGTAGCATTTGTAGCAAATTTTGTAGCAAAATTAATAACTATAAGACGTTAGAACTTTGAATTTCCTGACTTTTGTGCATATAAATTTTCAATTTTAAATTACATTATCAGATTTTTTTTTTAAAAATGCTTTGGTTAATTTTTTGTACATAAATATGCTATTATGTTTGCCTGTGAAAGTAAGTTCAGACACTCTTGTCAGCTCCAATTCATACCACAATATTATCATATTTTCAGTGCAATAGTTGTTGTGATTGTATCTAACTTGGGGTTTAAGCTCCATGTGGAAGTGACCATTTCTTTCCCTACGTTTGTACACTGCCTAGCAAAGAGACAGAGCTCCACAGAGCACAATAACGAACTGGAGACTACCAACTGTTCCCCACAATCAGAGAATGTGGATCCTGATCAGCCACTAGAAGAAGACAAAGACAAATACGGAAGAGTTTATTCCAGCCAATAACTGGAGGAGTCACATCAGAGAGAGGTTCTACTTTCAGTGCTGGAAGTCCTTTCCGACAAACTACAAGATTATGTAATGACAATCTAAAACACAAGATATAATCAGACTTTACCTTTCTTAGCACTGAGCCAGCCATTCAGGGGTCATACAACCATCTAATTTTTCAAAAGTGACTAGTAATTTTGGGTACATTTTTGGTTGTCCAACACCACAGATAGGCCTGACTTCCAGAAGGTGGGGTTCCATGTTTTCTGAAACGCATACCTCTCCAAGGTATCTCACGTCTGCCACTTAAAAGTAAGTTACCCAAAATTACTAGTCACACTTGAACAGTTAGACCAATGTCCTCTCCTGCACAGAAATCTATATAGATTATCTTGCCAATAGTTTCAAAATTCACTCCTAGTTTGGCCCCTCCTTTCAGATGATGACAACTGTTCCCTATCAAAGCCACGGTGATCCAATTTTCCCCCCTCCCCCCCATGATTTTGCCATCTCTTCTCCTCACCTCAACCTCTAACCCCACTTGCTGGCCCCATCCCTTCGGCCAAGCAAGCCTAAGGGCTTGTCTACACTGGCACTTGACAGCGCTGCAACGTTCTCGCTCAGGGGTGTGAAAAAACACATCCGAGTGCAGCAAGTTTCAGCGCTGTAAAGCGCCAGTGTAAACAGTGCACCAGCGCTGGGGGCTAGCTATGCCCCTCATGGAGGTGGGTTTTTTTTTTTTTTTTTTTTTTTTTTAAGAGCGCTGGGAGAGCCCTCTCCCAGTGCTCTGCCGCGACTATACAAGCCACATTAAAGCACTGCCACAGCAGCACTTTAGCATTGCCAGTGAAGACTAGCCCTAAGCTTGATTCTTTAGAACCAATCACCACTGCTCCTTAATTAACCAAGGGGAGGATGGTTTGAGCAACAAAAGGTGCTTCCTCCTACACCACACTGCATGCACTGCTTCTGTAGAACTCCCAGACCCTGAAGCTCAGGGAACAAGATCCTGGGAAAAGATATCAAATCCAGGTCTCTTGTACAGCAGTGCAGACCACTATACCAGCTAAACAATGCAGTGCTCTCTCCCTTGCTGGAGTTTTGAGAAAACATTCTGGTCCAATGTACCTGAAAGAGATACTCTATTCAACAGCGACCAGTTCCAACTACCCCTGCATAATAGAATATGGGCTTCTGCAGCACCCCTCCCCAGACTTCCTGTCCCCAAAACTAAGCAACTTAAGGTGCAGTTCCCAATACCTCACTTGCCACAGACCTCTTCCTTTTTCAATGACTTGATCTACCTACCCTATCCTAAGGGAAACTCAAGTTGTCTGCTGCCTTTCCCACCAGAAAATTCAACAGGAATGCTTTGGGTGCCTAAGTGTAACTAACTAATACTAGAACCTGATTCAGCCACTAAGACCAAAGTCACTAGTGATTTGGGGTTGGGGTCAACTTTTGGGTGGTCAATTTGAGACACATCCAAGAGGTCTGATTTTCAGAAAGTGCTGAGCACCCACACACTGAAAATTGGGCCCCCTTAGGATCCATACTCTGAAAATTGGGACCCTTTAAGGAATTGCAAGTTGAGTACCCAAAAATTAATACTCTCCTAAATCACTGGTCACTTTTGAAAACCTTAACCTAAACTTCTTGCTTCTCCAGCACAGGTAACAGAAAAATTAAAATAAACCAAGGCAACAGTTTCAGAGAGCCACTTAGCAATAAAGCTGTCCTCAGAACAGAATACCTGCAGCTATCCTAGTCTGTCAGTGTGACGTATAGCAAAACTCCCTAATGGTGTAGCATTTCAACCAGGAGGACTGTCCTGTGTCTTCCACACATTTGAAAATGTGGGCAGGGAGACCTGATTTTCAGCTTTCTGGTATTTTGAGCAAAAGTAAAATTGTACCCCAATTAAGTCATACAAAAGGTGCTCAGTTATAAAGATTGAAAAGCTCTCCACAATCCTCCAAGCAGAGCTTTGGTCCAGCAAAAAGTGTTCAGTGTTAGAATCATAGAATATCAGGGTTGGAAGGGACCTCAGGAGGTCATCTAGTCCAACCCCCTGCTCAAAAAAGGATCAATCCCCATACAGATTTTTACCCCAGTTCCCTAAGTGGCCCCCTCAAGGATTGAACTCACAACCCTGGGTTTAGCAGGCCAATGCTCAAAACACTGAGCTATCCCTCCCCCCTCTAGTAGAGAAAAATTAATTCTGAAAAAAATAATGGTTCAGAGGTTATAAAGCCAGAAGGGACCATAGTGACCACCTGTATAATGCAGGTCATAGCACTTCCCTAAATGTATTCCCGTTTGAATTTACTAGAGCACATCTTTTAGAAAAACATCCAATCTGGATTTTAAACATTTCAGCGATGGAAAATCCATCACAATCCTTGGTAAACTGTTCCCATGGTTAATTACCCTCATGGTTAAAAATTTGCGCCTCATTTTTAATCTGAGTTTCTCTAGTTTCAACTTACAGTCACTGGATCCTTTCATAGCAAGGTCTATTACATTGAAGAGAGCCCTCTTATCAAATTTCTGTTCCCCATATAGGTATGTAGGCTCCTTCCATTATGGGGGCTTCTGGGCCTTGCCAGAGGTGTTTTAATTAGGCTTCTTTGTACTGTACATTGGTTCCAAAAAACTACAACTACTTCCAATAGAATTGTAGCGGCTAGGCACTGTAAGGACTACAAATCCTACGATGCAGCATTTGGCATCTTCTGGGACACTTTGAACTTGTCTCTGCAATCCTGTATTTGGGCAGAAGTGGAAAGTCAGGAGATCCTACAGGGGCTGTACTGATAAGCTGGGAAACTGGGTAACTGGAAAAGAGGAAGCTAACAAAAAAAGATCATGGCCTGAAAAAGTGTGGAGGTGCTGATGGTGAATGTTCTTGTGGACGTTTAACGGGTTTGTTTTTTAACGCAAGTCTGTTGCAGTGAGTAGCGATTAAGTTTACTTAAATGTTTATAAGTCACAACCATTAGCTGCCACCTATTATCATCTTGTCACAGTTGCTACAGTAGGTACCTATTTTATTCTGTTGCACTGTCGTTGTATTTTGCTATATTACTTTGAAGTAAAGCGGCCTGTGGATCCAACTTGCCTATTGCATCGTTTAGGCCAGAGTTGTTCCTGGAAGCTACCAAGGTACCCTACCAGAGTTATACAGTGCATATTCAGATGGAGGCACAGCCAACTGTCATTCTTTCTATAAGTATAAAGCTGCTGCAGATGGGTAGGTGGGAATCTTCAGTCCACCCAACACCGCTGCTAGGACCTCCCCAGGATTTTCAGCATCCTGAAGAATATCAGATGCACAAGCAAAACATGAGCACTTGCCAGCTTCCAGGTGATCCATGAGGGAAGAGAAGGATACAGCTACTTGTAGACTGTGATCAAGTCACCCCTTAACCATCTCTTTGTTAAACTGAACAGACTAAGCTCCTTGAGACTTTCACTAGTATATGCCTATTAGGCTATGCAACAGACATTACCAGCACAGTGAGAAGGCCGGTCAGTGTTCTGAGGCATAAACAGGATCTTAGCACACCCACTAAATCATATGCCACAATTAGTTGGTTAAATCCTGACACTTGCATCAACAAAAAGGGAAAGTGTACAAAAGGAAAGGGACAGACAACTTTAAACAGAACTGTGCCTATTTATGTACAAACGCTCCCCGACTTACGCAAGCATTCCATTCCGGAACACCTCGCGTAAGTCGAATGTTCCGTAAGTCGGGAACGTATACCCGACAACTACGCACGCAAAAAAAAAAAAAAAAAGCTCACGGAACTTTTTCCGTAAGTCCGGATTTGCGTAAATCGGGTTTGCTTAACCCGGGGAGTGTTTGTACTACTATAGTATCTGACAGTGATGCCTTGGAAAAGCCTGCCCGACAGAAATGAGCTGTGGGAACAAAAAATATACTTCAAGCAAAGAGATTACAAAGGAGTGTACAGGTTCTCTAACACGATTAACTGCGCATGATTTACTTTAGACATTTTTCAGAAAGGAAGGCCTTCTAACAGCATCTTTGGGCTGGCTCACAAATGACTCATAACCTTCTGTAGAGCAGACTTAGGGACATGTTAAGAGAGAGACAGAGAAAGAGAGAATGTTCATCCATCCAAGATGGGGATTCACCCAGAAATGGGTGGTTGCCACCAACTAAAAGATGCTTTTTTTCAGTTTAGCTAGAAAGTAGGAGAACATGTGGCCTAGGGACAAGCGTACTAGACTAGGCCTCACAAGACCTGGTTTCTATTCCTGCTTCTCTGTGCCTCAGTTTCACCAACTGTAAAATGGAGATGATGACACTGATTTTTGTAAAGCACTTGAGATCTACTGATGAAAAGTGTTATATTAGAGGGGGAAGGGATAGCTCAGTGGTTTGAGCATTGGCCTGCTAAACCCAGGGTTGTGAGTTTAATCCTTGAGGGGGCCATTTAGGGACCTGGGGCAAAAATCTGTTTGGGGATTGGTCCGGTCCTGCTTTAAGCAAGGGGTTGGACTAGATGACCTCCTGAGGTCCCTTCCAACCCTGATATTCTATGATTATTGATGTGTCAGGACATGGATAGCATAACACACACACTGGAATGGAAATACCTGTTCAAAAACCCTTAACTTTTTGAAAAGAGCTATACTCCTGTAGATTAATCCAACAGCAACAATGTTTGGTAATGGTCTGGACTCTCAGTTGTTTGACTTGGAGACAGAGTCACACACTCCCCTGTCTCCCTTTCAGTTTGTTCTGGCACTAGAATCACCAGCACTGCCCATTTGTAATGCAATAAGTATTTATAAAATTAAGATTAATGGTACAGAACATAAAGATCTTGATTGTTCTGAAGGAAATTTCCAAGTCAGTAATGTGACTCAAGGTACCCACCAGGATTTAATGTATCCAATTACAAAATATGAACATGTCTCAGATTAAAAAGAAATAACTATGACAAGAGCAAGTTGTAACTTCTATTATTGGCTTCCCTTTGACTTATGTTAGGAACTTGAGCTGAATGCCCAAAAAGATAAAAAAAATAACTCGGAGATATCATGTATGAATAAAACTATCAATCCCATTTAGGGCCAAATCCTGTTCACTGGAGGTGCTGGAGCATGTGAACTGTGCACAGGAGTGTTCTGGGAGAACTAGAATCTTACACACACACACACACACACCTTCAGAGCGGAATAAGTAGCAGCAAAAGACACCTTCCTGCCCCCAGAACTATTCTCATTCCAACTTTCAAAGTCCTATTCAAGTCAGTGTGTTAGAGCTAAAGTTGGAAAAAATTGTTAGGTGACCTTAAGATAGAGGATAATACTGTTCCTCTATAACAATGACAGTCAGATCTCAGTGGTTCAGGAGCCAAATTGGTGATCAGCGTTACTCAAAAAAGCCACCAGTGTATGAGTTTCATTTACTATTTTTATTTATATATTATTCTCACAGCAAAATGACTGACGAAGTGTTATTACTATATCAACTACAATTGGTTAAGAACATAGTAATAGCATCCTAATTGATTAATAATTAAATCGCACAGTATTTTAATATCACGTGCTGCAAAGAGCTGCAGAAGACCCATTAAAGAGCCACTTGCAGCTCACAAGCCTCAGTCGGAGTATCACTGTCTATAACAACAGAAGGCCCACAAGAGAGTCTGCATTCTTTGTATACTGCAACCTATGCTTTGTGGGGATTTTTGCTGGTCTAGCGTTCTTGAGGAATGGGAGGAGCCTGGATGGTGGATCTGCAGCCACATGGATCCATCAGCCAAACCGCTCCCTGCAATAGGAGTTAGGGAAATCACTGGAAATAGAGGCTGCTGCATTCCTGCCGCATGAAACTTAACATAGCCAAATGAGTAACCAACTGCTAAAAAAATCACTAGCTGAAGGCTGAAGTTAGAGATTGCGAATATCCCATCTACACGGAGCATGCTCCCCAGCTCTTTGCTTCAACCTGCCACACAGAATTAAGCTTTCAGTTTCAACGCAGATAAAATGGACAGAGGTGAATGCTTTCCTCACACGAAAATATTCTCTTTCCTTGTGGAGAATGCAGAGAGCTAAAAGCCAGGAGAATGCAAGATCTAAACTTATCTAGTAACTAGTGTTTCATGAGGAAACTGGTGTGATCATATTTAGAGCTGGGTGAAACTTTCTTTACTTCTGCTACATTGCACAGATGGGCCAGTGATAGGCTTTTGTTGATCGTATCCTAGGTCTTGGAAAGGTTCTGTTTTATCAGAACGGGTGTTTGTCCTTTGCTCCATATTTATAAGGAGACTGTCCACTAGAGAAGCCAGTCTCTGCTCTGTCCCTTCTGAAGCATCAGTAAGAGGGGTTTAAGATTATTAACATGCAAAACCATGCTCTGAAGTGTCCCTAGCCTCTGTTTGCCAGAAGCTGGGAATGGGAGACAGGGATGGATCTCTTGATGATTATATGTTCATTTCCTCTGAAGCACCTGGCATTGGTCATGTCGGAAGACAGGACACTGGGCTAGATGGACTATTGGTCTGACCCAGTTTGGCCGTTCTTATGTTCTGTCTTTATGAATGACTATAAATTAGCATTATGATTGACAATGAATAATCACTGGGCCAGGGAAAGTGAGTGAGTGACTATATAGTCTGGTGGTTAGGGTATTCACCTAGCGTGTGGAAGATACAGGTTCAAGTCCCTCCTTCAATGACTAATTATTTATAAATGGAACAGCTTCAACAGGAGAGATTGACAGATCCCTGTTCCACAATATCCCACATAACCCAATCATTAGGACACTGGCTTGCAATGTGGAAGACCCAAGTTCAGACCCATTCTCCACATCAGGCAGAGGGGTTAACTGAACCTGGTGACCCACATCCTGGGTGAGTTTTCTAACCACTGGCTTAAAGCTTATAAGGGATTCCTACACAACCTTTTTTTGGGGTGGAGGGGAGAACTATTCAGCAAATTCATGAATAGGTTCCTGGCATTTTTGAGACTTCGCATTGGTTGAAAAAACAACAGCAGAAACTCTTGTTTTTTCATATAGATTATTACAGCAGGCCTACAACCGCAGGTTATTCAGCATTGTACAAATGTAAGAAGACAGAGTACCTGCCCTAAGGAGCTTACAATCCACTTCAGACACAGGCATATACATATTAAACTGGTTGAAGGTGAAAATGTGAAAACTTGAGATAGTAGCCCCCACAATAAATTGAGGCTACGATAGTCAACAAAACAGTTTCCCAAGTTCCATCCCATCTCTTGACCCACCTTTAAAGTTCAAGTATTTTAAGAAGTTTTAGAATGTAGATTATTAGTCTCGCTGTTAAGCCTTCAAAACAGTGTAATTTGGGAACTAAAAGCCCTAAGATACAACCGAATTTGCTCCAACCCCTCAGACAGAGACAAACACCTACAAGATCTTTATCAAGCATTCGTAAAACTACAATACCCACCTGGGGAAGTGAGGAAACAGATTGACAGAGCAAGATGGGTACCCAGAAATCACTTGCTACAGGACAGGCCCAACAAGGACAACAACAGAACACCACTGGCCATCACATACAGCCCCCAACTAAAACCTCTCCAGCGCATTATCCACGATCTACAACCTATCCTGGAAAATGATCCCTCACTCTCACAGACCTTGGGAGGCAGGCCAGTCCTCGCTTACAGACAACCCCCCAACCTGAAGCAAATACTCACCAGCAACTACACACCACACCACAGAAACACCAACCCAGGAACCAATCCCTGTAGCAAACCTCATTGCCTACTCTCTCCCCATATCTACTCTGGTGACACCATCAGAGGACCCAACCACATCAGCCACACCATCAAGGGCTCATTCACTAGCACATCCACTAATGTTATATATGCCATCATGTGCCAGCAATGCCCCTCTGCCATGTACATTGGCCAAACCGAACAGTCCCTCCACAAAAGAATAAATGGACACAAATCGGACATCAGGAATGGTAACATACATAAGCCAGTAAGTAAACACTTCAGACTCCCTGGTCATTCTATTACAGATTTAAAAGTCACTATCATTGAACAAAAAAACTTCAGAAACAGACTTCAAAGAGAAACAGCAGAACTAAAATTCATTTGCAAATTTAACACCATTAATCTGGGCTTGAATAGGGACTGGGAGTGGCTGGCTCATTACAGAAGCAGCTTTTCCTCTCCTGGAATTGACACCTCCTCATTATTGGGAGTGGACTACATCCACCCTGATTGAATTGGCCCTGTCAACACTGGTTCTCCACTTGTGAAGTAACTCCCTGCTCTCCATGTGTCAGTATATAATGCCTGCATCTGTAACTTTCACTCTGTGCATCTGAAGAAGTGAGGTTTTTACCCACGAAAGCTTATGCCCAAATAAATCTGTTAGTCTTTAAGGTGCCACCAGACTCCTTGTTTTTGTGAACCAAAAGATTCTCTCCTCCTAATTTTCCTGTGGACTATCAGAATCCAAGTAATCATGTATTCCTTCACATAGGCTAGGTCTACACTACCCGCCTGAATCGGCGGGTAGAAATCGACCTCTTGGGTATCGATTTATCGCGTCCTGTGTGACGCGACAATCGATCCCCGAATCGGCGCTCTTACTCCACCAGCGGAGGTGGGAGTAAGCGCCGACGACAGAAAGCCGCAGAAGTCGATTTTGCCGCCGTCCTCACAGCGGGGTAAGTCGGCTGCGATACGTCGAATTCAGCTACGCTATTCACGTAGCTGAATTTGCGTATCTTAAATCGACTCCCCCCTGTAGTGTAGATGTACCCATAGAGTGGCTAGGTCACCTTATTCCACAGTGTGTCTAACCAGTTACAGACAAGTTTACTTATGCTCTTTGTGAAACTAATTCTGTTCACAGTGAAGTGTTTTAAAATTATTTTCCCCAAATAGAGAGACCTGTAGAGTTTGAGATCTTCCAGAGAGAACCTAGATAAATCTATATTAGAAATCAGTTCCCTGCAGATATTAATTTTGCACAGCCAGATAAAATCTCAAAGAACACCAACACTTCTTTGAAACTGCATTTCTATTTTGTTACTATCCAGGTGGCTTTTGTTTTCATTTTGTTTTGTCCTCTGCCTCATGCCATAATCACTTATAACCAACTCCAGTTTTATTGTCACTCAAACATTCCCACTACATTGTCAAATTTTGACAATTCATACATAAAGGACTGACTTGTAAATGTATTTGCAGCACAGGCATAAATGATATAACAGTAATACTTACCAAGAAAGACAGTCCTTAAGGGCATTAAAATATGGATATCTGGATATGACACAAATAGCAAATGGTACGAAGCAGCCAAAAGCTTTAGCAGTCTGCATAGATTCCCTGTGGGCCTGCCCATTTGAAGAGATATAACCATCCTACAAGAAAGCTACATATTAATGTTGTGATGTTACTCATGAAATTACGGTTGGTATTTTTGAGAGAATCTAAGCAAGTTAGACACCCAACTCCCATTGAGATTTGAACATCTAACTCCCTTAGACTCCTTTAAAAAAAAAAATCATCTCAGTTTGGAAAGGTTAGATCCCCCTGCTAAACGCAAGTTATTTGCGCTATGAACATCTACCAAGAACATGGAGTATATAACTCACAAACATTAAAGCACCTAAAAATATGCTTAAGGCCAAATTTTGCTCTCAGATACTCCAGCACCATTCCCACTGAATTCTATGGGAACTGTGCTTGAGTATATGGGCACAATATTGTATTAAGTGAGGAGTACTTCTCTTAAAGTAAAAGTTGTTCCATATTGGTATTAAAATATACAAATATCCAATAACTTATGTGAAGCATCAAATTAAACAGGTATTATTATCAAAATGTATTACCTAATATTTAAGTAAGTTTTATTAAAAGTGTAAGGTAAAAAACATACTTGCATAGGTTGGTAATACTGAGCAACAACACCATACGTTCTGTTACCACAGACATCTGTGAAGACCAGAAAATGAATGTGATCCTCTTTTGATTCAGAAGTTATGTAAAGTCCTCCTGCAAGTAAGACAAGTACTTTTCAAAACATACATTACTGAAAAATAGTTTGTTTTAATAGCGCAGCTTGCATTGCTATAGTTACAGCAAGTATTGCTACTTTACTTCCATTGTAATGCTTCATTTTAAAAAGGGATTATAGCACACCTCCATAATTCACTTGATCTGAAATTGTTATATAGCATCTTAAGCCATACACAATTTCACTGAACAAGTGAAAACACCACCCAGCTCATTTTGTATTTGTGATATACCAAAAACATATCACAAAGTCCATCTGATGGATTTTTGCCCTTTTTTTTTTTTTTTTTTTTTTTTTAAAAGAGGCTTATAGGAAATGGTCTCTACTTTAGGGACATCCTAATATATATAGTATTGGAGTGGGAAAGGGTATTCATTCGTATTTAGAAGAAAAATATTTTCTTCAACCTAAAGGCAGAGAAGAGGTGAGGTGAGAAGACAGCCCTAAAAATACCATAAAATATAGGAAAGTAGAGAAATTTGATTATAAGCTCTCTTGGGCAGGGACCGTCTCTTTGTTCTGTACTTGTACGGTCCCTGGCACAATGGAATCCTGCTCCATGAGTAGGGCTGCGTGGTACTATGAGAATACAAATAAAAAAAATTAACTTGTCAATATCCATAAACAGCCACAATAAGGGAAGAGGTCTGTGACTGTATTATTATTATAGGTCACCAAACAGATCAAGTGTTTATAAACATTTCTTAACTAACAGTTAAATAAAACCACATAATACCTGGAAAGCATAGTTGTGGCAAGCCAATAAGATCAATATCTTTTGGAACACTAATATCTTCAGTATCAGGTGCTTTCTGTTCCCCATTTGGATTTTTCACATTTTCAACCTTAGGTCTCTCTCTCTTTTTTCTGAAAGAACGTCTTTTTGTTTTATTGAAGTTACTACTATTTAGATTAGTCGCTTGAATCTCCTCTTTGCTGATAAACGGAGGCACAAAAACTGACAGAACTTCTGGATCAAGGGGAGGAGAGTTTCTCTCTTTTTTCTGAGCAATCTAAAAACAAAATAAGTAGACATATTTATTATTGTTCTTTTTAATGTATTTAACCATATTTTCCATTCTGCCCTCGTGATTGTAAGTGTGACAAGAATATATTTTTCTTCTTTCCAGTTTCTTCATTTTCCCTTCCACGACCTCATCCTAAGCCCATTGAATTCAATGGAAAGACTCCATTTGTCTTCAACGGTCACAGCATTTGTCTTCAACGGTCCCTAATCTTAATCTATTCATGATTCAAGCCTTACTAAATCAATGATTTCTCTTTGGCAAGCAATGCTTCCAAAACTAACATCAGCACATACCAAAAAGATACTTTTTCCTCCTTTCACATGTTCTATTTGTCTTACAGTTTTCTCAGAAATAAACAAGAACAAAAAGGAAAATATGTCCACATCCTCTCAAGTGTATCCTTGGTTTCATACAAATTACATTTTTATTTCTTATACCATTTTTCAAAAAAGACCATACTTCTACATTACCACACAATTTTATACCACAGTTAAAAACTGCATGCTACCAACACTATCACCCCCAAAAATAAAAAAAATAAAAAAAAATGGTAAGAGGCATTTTAAGCACTAAGGGTGTAATACGGTATCTATGGCCCTTAATGAGGGTTTTCCCTCTGACTTACATAGGTACATGGCCAGACACTGTAAGATTGTGTGGCAAATTGCAATGCTTTCTGGTAAGTAGCTTTGTAAAAAATACTGTAGTTCTACAAACACTTGCTCTCTCTTTTTGTAACAACTTACCCTGGAAGATTTCAGAAGATGGGCAAGGGGGCTGCTGTTCCCTTACATGCCTGTGACTGAGTGGTGGGGCCAGATCTGAATAGTCGCATCTCTAACTCCTTGGCTGCAGAAACAGATTAATTCTACAGCCTTAAAATTGCAAGAGCAAATTTTGTGAGTCCTAAGGGTGTGTGGAAACTGGGAAGCTAGACCTCACCGTGACAGAATACATGTGTCTCCATCTTCAAATCTTTGCTTTAAGGCTAAGGGACGGATGAATCAGACCTATGGCTATTTACTTTCAACTTCAAACATAATATAGTATGTATATGAAAAATATTCCCAAAGGCACAATTCTGCCCTTTCCCTCCTGTACATATTGCCACTATTTTGAACAGCTCAACAATCAATGAATGCTGCATTGCTTCATTTAAAAACAGACCTTTTCATATCAAAAGTTTTGGAATTAAGAAAAGTTTTTAAATGACTTACCTCTGTGTTAATGGGTGAGTCAAACCAGCGATTTCCTCCAGACTGGAGTGTACATACAAAAATATCTTTGAAATTATATATTCCTTCTAATTTTTCTGTATCTTATACTATTGCAGTATACTTCGCACATTTCAAATAAATGAAGGGTGAAAAAAATCACCCTTCTACAAAACACAATTAAAGACCTTGTCTCTGCCACAAGGACTTTACAATCTAAGACAAAGGTTAGATAAGTATCCACTGGGAGATCCAGAGGATGGCAATTAACTTAAAAATATATTCATGTAATAAATTGGGCTGGTGACTGACATATTACTGACATGGTAAGAGTCTGAAGCTTCATTTTTCTCTTAATTGGCAGGTGTTTTCTAATTTCTAATGAAGTAAACAAGAAACTAGACATTTCTGATTTGATCACTATTAAAACATGCTACTAAACATTTTAGTGGGAAATCAAGGAATTATCCCTTAGCCCTGAAACTGTTATACAAGAAAAACAAGGAGTCTACAAAAGAATTACCAAATTTGCTTATCAGTCACCTAATAATTCACTTATACTGAGGGCTATGACACTTCTTTGCTACAGAGTTCTGGATTATGTCCAGGGATTTAATAGCCTCACAGTGTGGCATCTTGTGGGGGTGGCAGTTCCTTTATGTCACTGTCTTCAGCAGCAGCATTAAATCCAATCTCTCTCTTTACTGCACTGTCAGTTCTGACACAGTGACCTTATTGTCAGGATCAAAGTCAGCGGATGTTAAATTTTCTAGCCAAAGTCTCATCTTTTAACCTGCTATATATTTATCACGCTCTTCCACTGTTATCCAATAATATCCTAGAAATTAGTGATGGAGAAGATTACCTACTTAGTTACCTCACCCACACCCCCATAATGTGCTAGGTCATGTACAGAGGACAGACCCTGCTCCAAACGTCCTACCATTCCAGAGAAAGAAAAAGAAGACAGGATAAGATGCACTGGAAGACCCAGAGGAGAGTGCAATCTTAGATATATTTGTTTTGTTTTCCTGATCTTATTCTCTTCTCATCTAACATTGGAATAAAGAAGGTTTCATGGACAGTATTTGTGGAGGCCATGGAAGAAGTGCCTCTTGGGGGGTGGGGAGAGGCAGGAGGGAGTTAAAGAAGAAGAGGATTAGAACATGCCCATTGGGACGGAGAAGTCCTCCCATTCGGAGAGGACAGCACAGAGAAGGCAAGAAAATAGGAGTGAGAAAAAAATGAACAGGGCGTAAAGGCAGATGTGCAGAGGCTGAGCATGGTGCAGGGTGGAGTTTTGAGGGAGACAGGCAATTTAAACTTTATACGGTGGGTAAATGGTAAGGGATGAAGAGGCCTAATCAACAAGCAAAGGAGATATCAATTTAGCATCTCACTTTGTATGGGCAGGAGAACGATGCAGGCAGGCAACCAGAAAGGAAGGCAGGAGAAGATCAAAATATGTAGAAATTGAGACAAAGGAAAGGTTGATTTGTTTTTTTAAACAAAAGGGAGAAATGGCAAGAATTGCTGATGATTTGGATACGTGGAGAGGAGAGGGAAGAATTATAAAAGACTTTAATAGCTAAAACAACAGAGATTAAATCCCTGCTTTAAGTGCAAAAGACTCAACTCAGCTTTAACTATGGAGCTACAGCCAGCCCCTCACTAACAAACAGAGAACACAAAATAAATTATGTCATTTTGTATTTAATTCAGTAAAACCTTCCATTCTTAAACATTTACATGGAGCAAACCCAGAATTTCCAATCTGCCAAACCACTGTGCTGCAGAAACCAGGGGGCCTGGCCACAGACTTTGTATGATGATAATACTGTGACAGGGACCAGAATTTCTCCCTTAATGTTTTCATTTTACCTCATTTCAGTTGCCAGACACCACTGCTAATAAATAAGAAATTATCATTATTAGAGTAGTTTAACTGTACACAATTTTAAGAACTGATGCAGTGTCATCATGGTGGGGGGGGAGCAAAAAGCACAAATATAAAAGTCAAGAGTCATATCTTTTAAAAGTAACAGGACTTATTTTCTCATGTTATTGCAAATACTGTGCTTCTCCTAATTCTTAAAAAGTTTTTTTTTTTTAAATGGGTTGTCCCCCGCACCACCATCTTGAGAAAGAAATTCCACTCATAGAAGAATTAAAGCCATAGCTGAGAGTTTACTGGGCTGGTCCTTTATTTCTCAGCAACATCACTGATGAGCTCCTGCTCTCTAACAGCCTCCCACGCAGTCCATAGATTCATTTGGCAGGTCTCAAGAATCAATGTTACAAATTTTTCCATGTTTTAATATCATTTGAAGACTTAACTTAGTTAAAGGCCTATGGGTTTAATCACAATTAGCTGATATAATGCTGGATGTGATTTATCCTGGACTGTGCAGGATTCTTCACAACCGTGTTCAGATATGGTAAAACTATGTAGTGTAGATCAGCCCTAAGGAAAACTGGTTCATCCATTTACCATTACAACCATAAAAAAAAAAACTCTTCATGTCAACAGTCATCAATATTTACAAAAAATAAAATGAAAAATTACAGAATTTGACTCCAGTAACAAACCTACAAAAATGCAACAAAAGGCCCTACTACAATCTTCAAGCTCTTGTACTGAACTCTACTGCCGACTAAAATCTTATATCATTCAAAGTGGGTGAGAGTATCAAAGAGGTCATTTGAACCCACAAATGTGTGAGATAAAATTGCTATTGAAAGAAAGCACAAAGTAAAGTTGAATGAATGATGTAAACAGAGTATCTATGAAAGAAACGAGATTTGCAAAACCAGCTTGTGAGGGTTTTACATAGACCAGGAAGCCTTCAATCATCTTGATTTCCACTATCATATCTCTAGGGTTGCGCTTATGAAATCCTTAACTTCCCCTCACTTCTAGTAGACTTTTTTGGTTAATATAAAATACATCCACTACTAAATGTCTGCCTAGAAAAAGATCATTAGACAGTTGTTTTGATTGGTCAGTTCTGATCAGACAACACTGTCACCTTTGACGTACTGGTTTTCTGAGGAGCACTTGGCAACTTGCTTATATGCAACACAAAGGAGTAACCATCATGGTCACCATCACCACAACATGCCAGGACATCAGGATTTGCCATCCATGGCTCGGGCTCTTTTAGCCAACCACAAAAAAGTCAGACAGAATCATGGTGATCATCTAGTCTGACCACCTGCATAACAGGCTATAGAACATCCCCAAAATAATTCATATTTAAACTAGAGAAGATGCTCTGACCTGACCAGATGGGGGAAAGGAATCAGTTAACAATACCATCTGCACTGCTGTACCCTGCACAATTCTAAGACATGAAGCTACATTTCCTATTACTCACCCCTGAGTGTGTCGGTTTCCACTTCTGCTTTTTTCTATCTATCTTTCTCTTTCTGTCTAGTAAGAGTCAGTTTAGACAGCCAAGGGAAATCTCTATTTGAAACGCTTTGCTGCATTCCTTTTGACAAGCTAAAAGTGATAACTAGCAGCCTGATCTGAAGTGACAGGTATGCTAGTCACAGACATGCAAAAGGAAAATGCCATATATACTCGTTCATAAGCCGAATTTTTTTAGTTAAAAAGGGAAGCATCAGAGAAGGGGGTTGGCTTATGAACGGGTATAGAGAGGGGAAGAGGTGGGACACAGCCCCCCGCACCCCAAACAGAGGGGGCAAGGAGGAGCAGCATAGCCAGCAGAGCAAAAAGGGAAGAGGCGGGGCCAGAGTCTCTCCTCTTCTGGCCACGCTGCTCTCCCCCCAGCCTCCGAAGCAGCTTCAACTCCGGGGCTGGCAGGCTGCATCTGCACCGCCCAGCCCGGCCCGCCGGAGCAGGCTGTGGCCAGGCCAGAGACATCCTCCCCTGCCCTGCCCCAGCTAAGGTGGGTAGGGATGGGATGGGGAGAGTGTGGGGGTCACGGGCTAGGGGTGGGGTCATGTGGGGGGTGGTCACAGGGTTCCCCTGACCCCCAGCTTCTCTTCTCCCCACCCCCCAGATTTCTCTGCCAGTTGCTGTCCCGGCCCGTGAGGGTAAGCAGCTGGCGCGCCGGGACACATGGACAAGGGGGATCCAGTGGACATAGCGTAGTTAGATTTCCAGAAAGCCTCTGATAAGGTCCCTCACCAAAGGCTCTTCCATAAATTAAGTTGTCATGGGATAAGAGGGAAGATCCTTTCATGGATTGAGAACTGGTTTAAAGACAGGGAACAAAGGGTAGGAATAAATGGTAAATTTTCAGAATGGAGAGGGGTAACTAGTGGTGTTCCCCAAGGGTCAGTTCTAGGATCAATCCTATTCAACTTATTCATAAATGATCTGGAAAAAGGGGTAAACAGTGAGGTGGCAAAGATTGCAGATGATACTAAACTGCTCAAGATAGTTAAGACCAAAGCAGACTGTGAAGAACTTCAAAAAGATCTCACAAAACTAAGTGATTGGGCAACAAAATGGCAAATGAAATTTAATGTGGATAAATGTAAAGTAATGCACATTGGAAAAAATGTTCTCTGAAGACATCCACGCAGTGTGCAACGGCAGTCAAAAAAGCAAACAGGACGTTAGGAATCATTAAAAAAGGGATAGAGAATAAGATGGAGAATATCTTATTGCCCTTGCATAAATCCATGGTACGCCCTCATCTTGAATACTGTGCACATATGTGGTCTCCTCATCTCAAAAAAAGATATACTGGCATTAGAAAAAGTCAACAAAAATGATTAGGGGTTTGGAACAGGTCCCATATGAGGAGAGATTAAAGAGGCTAGGATTTTTCAGCTTGGAAAAGAGGAGACTAAGGGGGGATATGATAGAGGGATATAAAATCATGAGCGGTGTGAAGAAAGTGAATAAGGAAAAGTTGTTTACTTGTTCCCATAATATAAGAACTAGGGGCCACCAAATGAAATTAATGGGCAGCAGGTTTAAAACAAATAAAAGGAAGTTCTTCTTCACACAGCGCACAGTCAACCTGTGGAACTCCTTGCCTGAGGAGGTGGTGAAGGCTAGCACTATAACAGAATTTAAAAGAGAACTAGATAAATTCATGGAGGTTAAGTCCATTAATGGCTATTAGCCAGGATGGGTAAGGAATGGTGTCCCTAGTCTCTGTTTGTCAGAGGGCGACGATGAATGGCAGGAGAGAGATCACTTGATCATTAACTGTTAGGTTCACTCCCTCTGGGGCACCTGGCATTGGCCACTGTTGGTAGAAAGGATACTGGGCTGGAGGGACCTTTGGTCTGACCCAGTATGGCCGTTCTTATGACAATTTGTTTACTTAGGTTTACCTCTGTGCCCGCAGACACTTGAGATAAACAAACCATCTCAGCCTGCCAGCGGCTTATCCTGATGGCCCGGAAGCCAAAGTTTGCAGACCCCTGAATTATAGGGTGAGCTTATGAATGGGTCATAAAAATTTGCCATTTTTACTTATCCATTTGGGGGGGGGTCAGCTTATAAATTAACCGACTTATGATCGAGTATATTGTATTAGAGTGTTCTTACCGTATATTTTTCAGGTCTAGTGGAGTAAAACTAGGCTCCAAGAATGGATAACTGGGTTATGCCACATGGCCTTCCAGCGATAGAACTGTAAGCATCAGAGACAGACACTACATTCAGTACAGGGATTACCATGGCACCAGTGGCTCCATGGCGCTGGGCCCACACTCAGAAGGGGCCTATAACGCTCACTTCCTCCCCTCTCAGTGCGAGAAGCAGCACACTGGTTACCATGGTGCCCTGCCTCCAGCCCCAGAGAACACCTTACCCCCCAACCCCGCAGGCTCCCCCCCCCCCCCGATACAGTGTATCCCCCCTGCCGTGACCAGAGACAGGCAACAATGTTCCAGACCAGCTCTCACCCTCTGCCTGCAGGGATCTAGCCTAGGAGCTGAGAGCTCAAGGTACCCCAGGAGCTGTAGTTCCTTGGCCAGCTCCCTGCCTGGAAAGCTGCCCTGAAGCAGGAAAGGAACTACATCTCCCAGCATTCCTTTGGCTGCTATCAATCAGAAAGGGAGGGGAAGCTGCCAGGGCTGTTGAGACCCAATGCACAGAGCTTGCTGTGAATGGGGAGCTGGCTACTAGAAGGGGGTAATGCTGTGAATGGGGAACATGTAGGCACAAGGAATAAAAGACTTCTCCAGATTGGATTAGGAATGCTAGTGGCTTCAGCTGTCAGCCCCCAAAGAAGGAATTGCATGGAATGAATGGACAACGTGCCTCTATCTGAAGCCTAGCAAGGATCAGAGGTATGTGAACCCCACCAGGAGAAGTTAAAATGATAAGTAAGGAAGGGAATGCTCTACCAGAGGGCCTGGGCAGCTTTAGATACCAGGCAGGCAGGAGGATGTGATTCAGTTTCCACTTCTGAGCCATGGAAGCAGAAATTGGCTTTTCCTGTCCAGATTTATCTAACATTCAAAAAGGGAATCTAGCACCTGCCTTCCAGATTTACACCCTCAAAGTTCAGGAGCGCTCAAGTTCAATTTTGGCCACTCTGTTACTTCATTTCTGCCAAGTCAAATACTGATCCACTGTAATTTTCTGTAGAAAAAGTAGGATAAAAATGAGCAACAAATGTTGGCATCTTCCCAATACTAACAAGGACCAGAATTGCTATTTTCAACAACCATTACCCATTTGTTTAGTTTTGTTTCCTGTAAAAACATAAAAAGATAACAAGTTCTCCACAGAAACTAAGATTGCAACAAACAGCAAAGGCACCTCAACTTTTCCTCATTAAGTGGGACAGTATTACAATATGGATCTAGATATCCTCCAATCACACAAACTGAAAATTGTTCCACTTTACTGCCGTTCTGTAACCATGCAGGAACCAGTCCTGCGTTCTGTGCACATCCCAAATTCCTACTAAATTCAGAAGTGCCCTGCTTTTGTAACCATACGACCGGCTATTTTCAGATCTTGTAAGCTAAGCAGGTTTACATTTAGTAGGGGAGTGGGAGACCTCTCAGAAAAAGCTACGTGTTGCAGGAGGTGTTGATTATTCAGTAGGTAATGCGAGATCCTCCTGTTTACAATAGTAAACCAGTGCAGCAGCATTTCAGAATGCACTGTGCTCCTAGAACAGAGGTGGGCAAACTATGGCCTGCGGGCCGCTCCTGCCCAGCCCCTGAACTCCTGGCCGTGGAAGCCCCCTGCAGTTCCCCTTCCCCCACAGCCTCAGCTCACTCCACCACCCGCACAATGCTCTGGGCGGCGGGGCTGCAAGCTCCTGGGGCAGCGCAGCTGCAGAGCCCAGCCTGACACAGTGCTCTGTGCTGTGCTGACACCATGGCTGGCTCCAGCACCACCAGCCACCGGTGCTCCAGGGCAAGGGGGCAGGGAGCAAGTGGGGTTGGATACAGGGCAGGGCAGTCAAAGAGCAGGGAACAGGGGGGTTGAATGGGGGCAGAGGGCCTCCGGGGGGCAGTCAGGAAGGAGGAGGGTTGGAGGGGGCGGTGGGAGGCAGTCAGGGGCAGGGGTTCCAGAGAAAGTCAGGGGACAGAGAGAAGCGGTGGTTGGATATGGCAGAGGTCCCGGGGGGGCTGTCAGGAATGAAAGGAGGGGTTGGATGGGGCAGCGGGGGGCAGTCAGGGGCAGGGGTTCCAGGGGATAGGGAGCGGGGGTGTGTGTGGATGGGGCTGGGGTCCCAGGGGAGCCGTCAGGGAACGGAGGAGATGGATGGGGCAGGAGTCCCGGGTGGGGGCCGGGCCATGACCCCCTCCCCTAACTGGCCCTCCATACAATTTCCGAAATCCGATGCAGCCCTCAGGCCAAAAAGTTTGCCCGCCCCTGTCCTAGAAGCAAAGAACCTCATCTAGACTTTATACACAGTCTATTAAAGACAGTGAAAAAGACTCCTACTGATTTCAACAGGCTTTGGGTGGAACTGGTTATACGCTGGGATAACTCCACTGTCTTCATAGGTTCCTGGTCCCATTGCGGAGGGGGGCAGTGTGAGCTTGTTACAGAGCTGCTGCTCAGGGATGGGGAACCTCCTGGCGCCCCAGCCTCCAAAATCATCCAGGCTGCACCTTCTGCACGACTATGTGCTAACTGATGGGTTCATGGGAAGTGGGGAGCCCTACTGCAGGTGATAGGCATCTCAGGTACTTAAAGCCATATGTAATGGGACTATTGTCCCCTTACTAAAACTCAGAGGGAGTGGTTTGGTTGGCTAGCTCCCAGCATCAAAAGAAAGGGGAAGGGTCAATAGGAAATCAGGACCCTGAGACTGACAGTCCCCAGGGGCAATGGGGAGAGGCCAATGCTCCAGGTCAGCCTGATCGACAAGGCGGGCAGGCTAATCAAGTAGTCAGGAGGCCAGGGGGTCCCGTCCTCTGTGTGAGCTGGAATTGCCTGGGTCAGACAGAGTGGGGGCTGAGCTAAGGAGAGAGCAGGGGCCCGAGCTGGGCTGGGGAGCAGGGCTGTGCCGACCAGAAAAGCAGCCCAGTGAGCAGACCTGTGCTGGGGGGGGAGCTGCAGCAACCTGGGCCAGAGAAGCAGCCCAGGGAGCTGGATGCAGAGCGGCAGTGCTGAGGCAGGGCTGAGATAGTGGAGCTGGAGCAGTCCAAAGCCAGGTGCAGTGAGTAGCTGGGGAGAGCGAGGGGGGACCCTGGGCAGCGGGCCCAGAGCAGGGAGATGCCCCTAGCCAAGAGGCCTTGCAGGCCAGACTTGGAGGGGGACTGTAACCCTGACGGGGCAGGGGCGATGTTGGGAAGAAGGCCACCTAAAGCCTGAGGGCATGTGGCCACCGCCAGAGCAAGTGTCCAACCCGCAGCGTCCCTGCAGCACAACCCGGGTATGAGAAGGAGGCGGCCTGGGACTTGTGAGGAACAGACTGAATTTCCCTTACGTTCCAGAGACGCTGGTTGTGATGTCCCCGTGCCACAGAGTGGGGCGACGGGTTTTCCTTTAACCTTTCCCGTTTTTTCCTTTTTTTTTTTTTAATTGATTGCTGTTTAATACATTGTATTTGCTTTGAACTGTATGTAATGATTAGTGGGTCAGAGAAGTGTCCAGAGCGCAGAAAGCACCCCGGAGTGGGGACACCCTAGCCCCTGTCCTAAGTGACCACGACAAGGTTGGGGGTCAAGCCCCCCAGGAATCCTGAGCCTAGCCTTGTTGGGGTTACGAGGACTCTGCCACACAGGAGAGTGAAAGGGGAGCCCTTGAGATCAGGCAGGGGAAATGGGAGTGAGGACTCAGATCCTTTCGCTAGCCTATCTCACCAGGGCTGTGGATAAGCCAGGAAAGTTCCCCACAATGGCGGGACCATTCACCCGCTTACACATAGCCGGGACTCCCTGGAGTAGGGAAGCACCTAACTACAGAGTCTGCAGCTGCCAAGGGCCAGCCCTGAGGATTGAGAGTCTCTAGTGCTGCCATTGCAAAGTTCAAGCATGCTCAGCCTTGGCATTGCCACCCCTCCTGCGGCTAGTTGCTGCAGCTGTCTAAGGCTGGCCTTTGGCAATTGGACGCATGGCTGTAGCCAGAGAAGCTACATGTGGCTCTGTGACTACCAGGGGACATTAAGCTAGGAGCAGACAAAAAAACTGGAGTTAACCTCAAGGAACAGAGGTCACCAGTGTGAAAGGAATGTCAACGCGAGCAGGGAAAGAGGAAGCAGGTCAGGCTTGCGGGGAGAGAACAGGACCAGCTGGCTGTGGCGCATGTCCTAGATAGAAGGGAAACAAGCCTGGGGAGAGGTGGTGGTGACCACGTAGTGGAATAGCATGTAGATCGGAGCAGAGGGAGAAAGCCCCTGGGAACCTGAAGTCACCAGCCTAAGTGCTCACTGAGCCAGGGTTGGGAGAACGTTGTTTGCAGGTGGCTTGCTCAAACGGCAGGATGGGAGCTGGAGGAGGGGTTTGTCAGAACAGATCAGGTATCTGCTGGCTGTGGAACTTTGTTGAGCTGAGGCCAGGACCACATACAGAGACTGGTGAAATAGGGTGGTACTGGACACATGTCTACCAAACTTCTGAATGAGGAAGGAGATAAATCTGTGGAGAGTTTCCCCTGATCACTATGAAAGTTCTGCTCACTGTGGACACTGGTAAACCCACATGGGTACAGTTCAATGAGAAAAACTGGGGCCTCAGGTAACTGTGTTTGGCAATACAAATAGTCTTGCAGAGGTGTGTGATCAAAATGAAAAATGTCTCTGAGATTCAGTACTGAGTTTACTATGGTGCCAATGGCACCACCACACCAGCCCCATGCTCAGAAGGGGCCCATAACAACTACATGGGGGCCCACAAATATGTTTGGTGCTGGGCCCACAAAAGATTAATCTGGCCCTACCTTTTGCTATTATTTTCTCTCTTCCCTTTTGATCATGTTTTGTCGTAAGAAGAAACAGGTTTAGACTTTTAACAACCAAATGTGAGATCCACCATTTGAAAGTGACAACTCTGGTCAAAAATGACATTTGATGCCCTCTGGCAGACCATCAAGGGTTTTTCAAAAATGTAATAAATAAAGTAACCTGTGATAACATCCTAGAAGTTTTATCTAATCCATGCAACAAACCCCAGCTTCATGTTGCCGTAACCACACTACTAAAGAAGCCTGAATCTAGTGCCCTCTGGCGTCAGATGCTCCTGCATCAGTCACAGGGTAACTGCTTTACAAATGTATTCTATCTTAAGTACTTACCAGGACAGTTCAGGGCAACTGCATCTATGTTTTCCTTTACTGGGTCAGTATTGGTACCCATTCTCTGGCTTCCAGCTCTGAGCTGTTGCCTTTCTTGGGTGGAGACCCTGGTCAGAATGGAAGAGAGACACAGGTATCTCCAGCCTGGACAGTTCCCTGTCTTCAGTGTGTTATTCTCAGCAAAAGTGAGTCTACATAAATAGGCCTCCTTACTTCTCCTCTCAGACACCACACCCAGTGTAATTGCCCTTAGTTATCAGCTACCACACAGTTCTTCCTAAGCAAACATATTTTATTCTTAAGGTAAAAGCACTACAGAGAAAACATAACAATAAAAAAACCCTACATGTATGCTAATAAGCTTACCAGACATCATAAATGGGTCAGTGTCAGTCCTTCCAACTCTTCCCTAAGGATTGGGGCCCTCTGTGGACTGGAGGTCCTGTCCATTTGCTGGATCAAAACAGAAAGCCCTGAGCCTGTTTAAAATTTAAAAATCTTCTCTTTGTCTGATGGTCACTGGAGAATCCAGTTTGAAGCAGTATATGCAAACCTCCATAGGGGGTGTCTTCAAAGGGCTGATAACCAGAGGAATTACATTAGCACACCCCATCCTCCTACATGAATTACATATAATCTCACAATAACACATAAGCAACTGCATTTGAATACATTGGACCTCAAACATATTAAACTCCATTCAATCAGGTTTGTCCAGGATATTGCCAGGATCTGTCACACTTACATGACTCCTTTTACCACAAAAGGTATCTAAGCACCTCACAATCTTTTGTGTATTTATCCTCATAACAAATATTACACAATACTACTTCCCTAACTCCATTTTACAAATGGGGAAATTGAGGCACAGATCAACCAAGTAACTTCCCCGCGGTCATACAGGAAAGGCTGTGGGGGGTGTAAATAATTGAACCCAGGGTCTCCAAAATCTGGGCTAGTACGCTAGCTAATAGATCATCCCTTGTGTGTTCTTCAGCTATACTTTCAGTTTCTGCCTCCACAGGAGTGGGACACGGAGCCCAGTTCCCAAACTGACCCTCTATGAAGTGAACTATTGTATGCTACAAGAGTATCATCCTTCAACATTATTTTAACAGTACTTATGGGTTTAATTTCAAATGTTTATACCAGAATACACATTATAAACTGAACAATACTCCTGTTTACATTATTACAGTGTCACTGCTTCCACACTGGACACTCAGCTCATCTCAATCCAGTACAGTAAAAGGAACTATGAGGATTCTTCTATTGACATGCCATTAATATAAGACAATGCCATTCCAATAACAATATGCCAGATCTGATGACCTGCGAGCAGCAAAGTCACAACTACCAATATTTTGCCAGAACATATTCTATGTAATGGAATAAATTGATAAAATGTTTATCTAAGTCACATTATCTCACTTGCCAGGTGCTGAACAATGTTTTGGAAATAGCATACTCAGCCCCTGGGAAGAGAAAGTGCCTCTTGTTGCTCAACAGTTCACTCTCCAGACAACTCAGAAACACTAGCATCTTACTTCAGCAAAATAAATGCCATAACTTCAAAGATGAGTAATAGGAAGCAGAAAGGGGATTCCTGAGGGCTTCAGCAAAGATACACAGACCCTTGTGGGACGAGGGGCGGGTATGTGAGCTCTTCCTAGGAGAGGGATAGCTCAGTGGTTTGAGCATTGACCTGCTAAACCTAGGGTTGTGAGTTCAATCCTTGAGGGGGCCACTTAGGGATCTGGGGCAAAATCAGTACTTGGTCCTGCTAGTGAAGGCAGGGGGCTGGACTCAATGACCTTCCCTTCCAGTTCTAGGAGATGGGATATCTCTATTTATTTATTTACAATTACTGTACAGTAAGTTAATTGCTTTCTCAAAATTTCATTTCTCTCTCAAAAATCTGTTTAGAAAAAAAATCTTGTGTATTTTTTGGAGAAAGTTTTTGTAGATTTGGATAAGCATTACAGAAAATGTGGCAGTTTTTAGTTGTTCTGTTATAAATAAAATATTAATATAGAAAAGTTTAAATACACTTGACCCTAGATCAGAAAGAATTCTACCTCTTCAACTTCTGCTATCCATTTCTGTGGCTTTATCTTATGAAATCCATAACTTCCCCCTACTTCTAGTGGATTTTCTTTTCGTAAAACATGCCCAGTACTAAATGCTTGCATAGCAAAACTTAAAATTTTAACACACAGTACTGTCTCATAACGTGCAACACCAGTAGAAGTGCAAAGTATTGCACTACTTTCATTAAATGCATGAAAATTCAAGAGGACATCATTTAAATTCACTGAGAGCCTATAAAATTGTATTAAATAAATGAACCTGGAGAAGAGCTCTGTGCAAGCACAACAGCTTGTCTCCTTCACCAACAAAAGTTGGTCCAATAAAAGGTATCACCTCACCCACCTCGTCTTGTAAACAAACATGCCATATAAAAACAAAAGCATAACAATGGGAAAAATTAGCATATCCTCAAGTTATGGTTTTCCAGTGTGCTCTGTCATCTATAGGTCTATCTTTTATGTCCCCGTCATCATTGAAATCGGCTTGGGGATTGGGGCCTCATATTGGAATCTTTCGTGGGAGGACACGTTTTTACCTTGCATGTTATGTTTAGCACTGAATACACACGTTCCCATAACAAATAGTAAGACATTACAAGCTCCAATATCACATTTAATTAAAACAGTTACAATTCTCCTTGCCATATATACTACATATATATACAGCGGCACCGGAGGCAGCAAACAGGGCGGCTAACAGGGGAGTTTGAGTGGGAGTTTGCAGGGGGAGGTAAGGGGGGAGGCAGGAGGGCACGGTGTGGTGTGTGCTCTGAGTCCACAGGTGCTGTGGGCAGGGAGTGCTGCAGGCATGAGCCAAGCAGCAGGAGCAGACAGAATGCAGATGGCTGCATGTGGAAGCTGTGGTATGTATATGGTCCTAGCAGGGGAGCTGGAACACAGGTATGTGTGTATGAAGTGTCGCCTGATAGTGTTACTGGAGGAAAAGATTAAGGGGCTAGAGATGCAGGTAGATACCCTGGTGGAGTTTAGGCGGGGGTTTGAGCAGCTGATGGAGGACAGGCAAGGAGGGGCTGAAGGAGAATGCCCTGCAGCGCAGGTAGAGGCAGAGGACGGTGAGAGGGGAATGGAAGGGGGAGAACATGGGAGGTGGAAGCATGTGACTGTGAGAAGCAGGCCAAGGAAAAGAAGGGCCAGTGAGGGGGGAATAGAACTCAGGAATAGGTTCGAGTGTTTGGATAGCGAGGTGGAGGGGCAGCAGGTGGCGGCTGAAGGTGGGAGAGTGAGGAAGAAGAGAAGAGCAGCTAGTCCGAGAGAGAGAGGGGAGGAGTTGATGGAGACAGCACCAATTCTGGGCCCCGGGAGGAATCAGGAAGGCATAAGGGGGAGCATAAGGGAAGATAGGAACAGGCACAGGTCAGGACTAGAGGGATTAGAAACTAGATTACTAGATCGCACTGTTGCCAGGCGAAGGCAGGTGTATGTAATTGGAGACTCATTACTGAGGAGATTGGACAGGCCTGTGACCAGGGCGGACCCGGAGAACAGAAGGGTGTGCTGTCTACCGGGCGCAAAGATACGCGATGTGGACCTACGGTTGAAAAGGATCCTAAAAGGAGCAGGTAAGAACCCCTTGATAATCCTTCATGTAGGAACAAATGACACAGCTAGGTTCTCGTTAGAGAGAATCAAGGGAGAATATGCTAGGCTGGGGAAGACACTCAAGGAGATAGAGGCTCAGATTATCTTTAGTGGGATTCTGCCCGTTCCGAGGGAAGGGCAGCAAAGGGCTGATAGGATTGTGAGAATAAATAGTTGGCTAAGAGAGTGGTGCTATAAGGAGGGCTTTGGGATGTATGGCCACTGGGAGGCTTTCGGGGACAGACACCTGTTCTCGCGGGATGGGCTTCACCTGAGTAGGGAAGGAAATAGACTTCTGGGAGGGAGGCTGGCTCATCTTATCAAAAGAGCTTTAAACTAGGAAGTTTGGGGAGAAGGTTGGGAGATGCACAGTTAATCTCCACGCCAGATTCCAGTATGGAAAAGGTGAGTAAAATGAGAGGAGACATAGCCAGGGAGATGAGATTGGACATAGGAAGGACAGGGGGGACGGACGCAAGGAGGCCCGCAACTTATAGTGCTACTAATGGGAGACAGGCTAAACGACATACATTAGGGTGTTTATACACCAATGCCAGAAGCCTAGGTAATAAAATGGAGGAATTGGAGCTCTTGGTCCAAGAGCTGAAACCAGATATCGTAGGAATAACAGAAACGTGGTGGAATGGCAGTCACGACTGGAACACAGGTATGGAGGGGTATGCGCTGTTTAGGAAAGACCGGAACAAAGGTAAAGGTGGGGGGGTGGCATTGTATGTCAATAGTGAAATAAGCTGTAAAGAAATAATAGTTGATGGATTAGATAACACAGAGTCCGTCTGGGCAATACTCACACTGGGTAATAGGACTACTAGAGCCTCTCCGGGGATAGTGCTTGGAGCGTGCTATAGACCGCCGGGATCGACCCAGGATATGGATAAGGAACTATTTAATGTGTTTAGAGAAGTAATTACTAATAGAAACTGTGTAAT